>NC_084552.2:29375332-29382832 GCF_033978685.3 Nerophis lumbriciformis | reverse complement strand
ATATATATATATATATATATATATATATATATATATATATATATATATATATATTAGGATTGTACGGTATACCGGTCGGTATTTGTATAGTACCGCGACACTAATGAATCATATTCGGTACTATAACGCCTCTAAAAAGTACCGGTCCAACCAACCCCCGCCCTCCCGTCGTCGTCTTTGTCGTGTCTTTGTTGGTTTTACGAGCATGTACGGCAGCGCACAATCACGGAATACTTCAAAGCAGACACAGTGTGTAGACAGTAAAGGGAGACGCATTTTGGCTTAAAAACTAACGATAAAGGTGAAGTTATAACACTGAAACGCCCTCAGGAAGAGGTGCTTTAAGGCAATGGTCCCCAACCACCAGGTCCATGGACCGATTGGTACCGGGCCGCACAAGAATTATTATTATTTTTTTTTATTAAATAAAAATTAAAAACACCAAATATACATTACCGTATTTTCCGCACTATAAGGCGCACCGGATTATTAGCCGCACCTTCAATGAATGGCATATTTCATAACTTTGTCCACCAATAAGCCGCCCCGGACTATAAGCTGCGCCTACGCTGCGCTAAAGGGAATGTCAAAAAAACAGTCAGATAGGTCAGTCAAACTTTAATAATATATTAAAAACCAGCGTTCTAACAACTCTGTTCACTCCCAAAATGTACGCAAATGTGCAATCACAAACATAGTAAAATTCAAAATAGTGCAGAGCAATAGCAACATAATGTTGCTCGAACGTTAATGTCACAACACACAAAATAAACATAGCGCTCACTTTCTGAAGTTATTCTTCATTCGTAAATCCTTCGTCTTCGGTGTCCGAAGTGAAAAGTTGGGCAAATTTACGATCCACTGGCAGATGTTGGCGTCGTCTGGCGCTGCCTCCTCGTCTTAGTGAAGGTGTGTTCGCCTTCTGTCATCCATTGTTCCCACGCAGTTAGCAGTCTAGCTTCGAATGCCCTGTTGACACCAATATCTAGCGGCTGGAGGTCTTTTGTCAATCCACCCGGAATGACGGCGAGTATTGAATTAAGCGCGTAAGCGTGTCTCTCAATGTGCTGTTATGAGCTAGCAAATATAACAACTACACTACCCAGCATGCAACGATAGTTACGAGCATGCGCGGTAGCCCTGAGAAGCGTTGTATGCTGGCAGTTAGCACGCTGTGAGTAAACGTTGAGAACTCAGTTAACACGCCTCGTCTGCATTATTTATAATTAGACAGACAACACACTTAATAGGAGCCATTTTGGGGTCTTTACATAAACACACAAATGGAAATGAAACGTCACATATCCCAGCATGCACCGCGCGCTTCTTCTACGGGGAAAAAAGATGGCGGTTGTTTACCGTAGTTGCGAGACCTAAACTTTATGAAAATGAATCTTAATATTTATCCATATATAAAGCGCACCGGGTTATAAGGCGCACTGTCAGCTTTTGAGAAAATTTGTGGTTTTTGGGTGCGCCTTATAGTGCGGAAAATACGGTATATAGCAATATACATCAATACAGTCTGCAGGGATACAGTCCGTAAGCACACATGATTGTATTTCTTTATGACAAAAAAAATGTAATACACTCCGTGGTCCGTGGGACAACTTTTCAAGCGTTGACCAGTCCACAGCTACAAAAAGGTTGGGGACCACTGCTTTAAGGCAATGAATAAGGACGAGGAATAGCTAAACATGCTTCACTACACACCGTAGCTCACCGGCGTCAAAATGTAAACGTAAACACCTAACATCCACTGTAATGATACAAAGTATAGGAGTCTATCTAGTCGATACTACTATGATTCCATCGATATTTTTTAGCATCACAATCTTTTTTCATTTAAAAAAAATGTATATTATGTTTATTAACTCAGGAAATATGTCCCTGGACACATGGGGACTTTGAATATGACCAATGTATGATCCTGTAACGACTTGGTATCAGATCGATACCTAAATTTGTGGTATCATCCAAAACTAACAAGCATCCAAACAACAGAAGAATCAATGATTATTACATTTTAACAGAAGTGTAGATAAAACATGTTAAAAGAGAAAGTAAGCAGATATTAACAGTAAATGAACAAGTAGATTAATAATTCATTTTCCACCGCTTGTCCTTAATAATTTTGACAAAATAATAGAATGATACAATATGTTACTGCATATGTCAGCAGCTAAATTAGGAGCCTTTGTTTGCTTACTAACTAATACAAGACAAGTTGTCTTGTATGTTCACTATTTTATTTAAGGACACAATTGCAATAAGAAACACATGTTTAATGTACCGGCATTTTTTTTGTGTTAAAATAAAGCCAATAATGTAATTCTTTGTGGTCCCCTTTATTTAGAAAAGTTGAGCCGCTGGAGTAAGAACGGCTCGCAAACAAATGACTCACAGCAACCGATCAAAAGACTTGACTCTTTTCGATAGCGTCACGTTTCTCAGGGGCAAAGACCTGCAATGGACCGAAAACAACCCAAGAATGACTTGTGACCCACTAGTTGAGAATAACGGATTTAAGATAGAGTTTCACCTGTTCCGATGGCATACCCTTAAAAACAGTAGATTTTTTCAAGGGGACCTATGATGATTCTAATCTACATTTCAAACACTTCCTTGCGGTCTAGATAAAATGTATTGGATATGCTTCGGTGCAAATTGTGAATTAGTTTTGCTCCACAGTCATATTTATAACCCGTTATTGGAGTCTGTCTGCAAGCTGTTTTGTTTGTGGACGCGTTCCCAGATTGTGTTTGAAACCGTCCGTACCCCGCCCTTTCCAAAAGTCTCAAAATGCATCTGAAAAAAAATAGCCAATCTTAAAAAGCTTCTATCCATCCATCCATCTTCTTCCGCTTATCCGAGGTCGGGTCGCGGTGGCAGCAGCCTAAGCAGGGAAGCCCAGACTTCCCTCTCCCCAGCCACTTCGTCCAGCTCTTCCTGTGGGACCCCGAGGCGTTCCCAGGCCAGCCGGGAGACATAGTCTTCCCAACGTGTCCTGGGTCTTCCCCGTGGCCTCCTACCGGTCGGACGTGCCCTAAACACCTCCCTAGGGAGGCGTTCGGGTGGCTTCCTGACCAGATGCCCGAACCACCTCATCTGGCTCCTCTCGATGTGGAGGAGCAGCGGCTTTACTTTGAGCTCCCCCCGGATGGCAGAGCTTCTCACCCTATCTCTAAGGGAGAGCCCCGCCACCCGGCAGAGGAAACTCATTTCGGCCGCTTGTACCCGTGATCTTGTCCTTTCGGTCATAACCCAACGCTCATGACCATAGGTGAGGATGGGAAAAAAGGTTTGGGAAAAAATCGATTCGATTTCGAATCGCAATTCTCACGTTGTGCGATTCAGAATCGATTCTCATTTTTTTAAAATATATATATATTTTTTTATGTATTTATTTTAAATTTATTATATATATTTTTTTAAACTAATCAATCCAACAAAACAATACACAGCAATACCATAACAATGCAATCCAATTCCAAAACCAAACCCGACCCAGCAACACTCAGAACAGCAATAAACAGAGCAATTGAGAGGAGACACAAACACGACACAGAACAAACCAAAAGCAGTGAAACAAAAATTAATATGATCAACAACAGTATCAATATTAGTAACAATTTCAACATAGCAGTGAATAAAAATCCCTCATTGACATTATCATTAGATATTTATAAAATAAAAAATAAAAAAGAACAATAGTGTCACAGTGGCTTAGACTCTCATAAGCTTGACAACACACTGTGTCCAATATTTTCACAAAGATAAAATAAGTCATATTTTCGGTTCATTTAATAGTTAAAACAAAGTTACATTATTGCAATCAGTTGATAAAACATTGTCCTTTACAATTATAAAAGCTTTTTGCAAAAATCTACTACTCTGCTTGCATGTCAGCAGACTGGGGTAGAGCCTGCTGAAATTATATGTATTGAATGAATAGAGAATCGTTTTGAATGGGGAAAAAAATCGTTTTTGAATCGAGAATCGTGTTGAATTGAAAAAAAAATAAAATCGATTTTGAATCGAATCGTGACCCCAAGAATCAATATTGAATCGAATCGTGAGACACCCAAAGATTCACAGCCCTAATATATATATATATATATATGTATGTGTGTGTATATATATGTGTGTGTATATATATATATATATGTGTATTAATATATATATATGTATGTATGTATATATATATATATATATGTATATATAGTTAAATATATATATATATATATATATATATGTAGTTAAATATATATATATATATATATATATATATATATATATATATATATATATATATATATATATATATATATATATATATCAGTGACGTGCGGTGAGGTTGATGGCTGGTGAGGCACTGACTTCATCACAGTCAGATTTACAAACATATGAACCCTAAAGAGTATCTTATTCACCATTTGATTGGCAGCAGTTAACGGGTTATGTTTAAAAGCTCATACCAGCATTCTTTCCTGCTTGGCACTCAGCATCAAGGGTTGGAATTGGGGGTTAAATCACCAAAAATGATTCCCGGGCGCGGCGCCGCTGCTGCCCACTGCTCCCCTCACCTCCCAGGGGGTGAACAAGGGGATGGGTCAAATGCAGAGGACAAATTTCACCACACCTAGTGTGTGTGTGACAATCATTGCTACTTTAACTTAACTTTAACTTTACACATACAAACTGTAGCACACAAAAAAGCACATTTAATAAAAAAAACGTTATTATGGTCTTACCTTTACTTCTAAATGCGCAGCTGTTGTGCTGGATTAATGAACCCCCTGATGGGAGTGTTATATCAACTAAAGCCCTCACTTCAACTTTCCACGTGCAAGATTGAATCTATTTAAAAAAGTGTAACCGAGGGTTTATAAATGTCGCTTATACTGTATGAAACTACAAAATAACAAACACGGAGGCTCCAGTTTACACGAGGACCACTTAATTTACATTCTTTCAAAAACCTCCGCAACGTGACATCACTTCCGCTCTTAGCGCCTTCAAAATAAGAGCTCAAGGCATATACTGTATAACAGGGCATAACAGGAACTTAACATCACAAAGAGGAAAGGCCATAAAAATAGGTTACAAAAGTTATTTAATAAGAAGCCAAAAAGTGCAAAAACAATAATGTTCATGTTGGAGGAGTTGTGAATTAGATACACCTGCAGTCTGCAGGTGTACCTAATGTTGTGGCCCTGCAGTCATTCACAACTCCTCCAACACGAACATTATTGTTTTTGCACTTTTTGGCTTCTTATGAAATAACTTTTTTAAATAGATTCAATCTTGCACGTGGAAAGTTTAAGTGTGGGCTTTAGTTGATATAACACTCCCGTCAGGGGTTGCCGTGCATTAGTGATGGGATCGGCAGTTCTTTTGACTGTACTGAATCACTAGAATCAGTTCCTTAAATTGATTCGTTCAAAAAATTTGTTCACCGAATCACCAAATCACTTCTGCAGCAGCAGTTCTGTGGGCAGGTCGGCGAATCATGAGTCAGTCAGTAACAGCTTCCCCAGCGGCAGATCTCGGTGTGTGTCAGTTCGTGAACGACACAAGCCCTCAGCACCCAATGAACGACACGCACAGTGACTGAACGAGAGCCTCAATGTGACGTCCTCCTCCGTGACACAGTCAGTTCTCTGTGTCAGTAGGTTCGCGAGTCATGTTGTTAAATATGTTTTATTGCACTGAAATGAAAATAAGAAATAAATAAAAGTGGGAAATAAAAAAAATAGTTATAGCCTACTAAAATGCTTGCAATCAACAGTTAAATAAATAGGCCTCGTTTGTTTAGTGCAAAAACAAATATCAAATTAAGAAACCCTTAACAAATGCCAACATAAAAACTAAATGTTCTGTAGCAAAGAAAATGTAAACTTAAATATGCAAACAAAAAGAAAATAAATACCTTCAAAATAAAACAAATAAATTAAGAGCCAGAAATGCCAACATAAAAACTAAATGTTCTGTAGCCTACGTTTAAAAATATAACAAAGAAAATATTAACTTAAATGTGCAAACAAAAAGAAAATAAATAGGCTACCTTAAATAAAACAAAACAAATATTAAACCAAGTGCCAGAAAAGCCAACATTAAAACTAAAATTTCTGTAGCTTACATTTAAAAATATAAAAATGGAAATATCAACTTAAATATGCAATAAAAAGAAAAAGAAATAGCTTAAATAATATAAAAATCAACATAAATAATAGCCTATGTATATGTACATACATTAGTTATTATTTTTATTTTAAATCTTCTCAAACAGCCTGCCCTACACTTTACCCCCCGCCCCTCCCCCTCGCGTCGCTGCTGCTCAGCCTTGCCCTGCACTGACTTTCTTTCTGTCTCCTCTACTCTCATAACTTTGTGTTGAGATAATGGGGACGGGGCGCGTGTGTGTGTTTGTTTTCATGTGGCTTGAGTCAACATTAGCCGTTAGCTTGGAGAATGAATGGAGAACGGATGCCAATGGCATGAAACATATCCCCGCGACGGGAGGAGAATCTGTTGGATGCTGTAGGGCTGTCTTGGTTGACAAGACTCTGCAGCATCGCGTGGACATCGGGGGCAGTACCTCTGGATTGGCAGACCGGGGTGGTGGTTCCTCTCTTTAAAAAGGGGAACCGGAGGGTGTGTTCTAACTATCGTGGGATCACACTCCTCAGCCTTCCCGGTAAGGTCTATTCAGGTGTACTGGAGAGGAGGCTACGCCGGATAGTCGAACCTCGGATTCAGGAGGAACAGTGTGGTTTTCGTCCTGGTCGTGGAACTGTGGACCAGCTCTATACTCTCGGCAGGGTCCTTGAGGGTGCATGGGAGTTTGCCCAACCAGTCTACATGTGCTTTGTGGACTTGGAGAAGGCATTCGACCGTGTCCCTCGGGAAGTCCTGTGGGGAGTGCTCAGAGAGTATGGGGTTTCGGACTGTCTGATTGTGGCGGTCCGCTCCCTGTATGATCAGTGTCAGAGCTTGGTTCGCATTGCCGGCAGTAAGTCGGACACGTTTCCGGTGAGGGTTGGACTCCGCCAAGGCTGCCCTTTGTCACCGATTCTGTTCATAACTTTTATGGACAGAATTTCTAGGCGCAGTCAAGGCGTTGAGGGGATCCGGTTTGGTGGCTGCAGGATTAGGTCTCTGCTTTTTGCAGATGATTTGGTCCTGATGGCTTCATCTGGCCAGGATCTTCAGCTCTCACTGGATCGGTTCGCAGCTGAGTGTGAAGCGACTGGGATGAGAATCAGCACCTCCAAGTCCGAGTCCATGGTTCTCGCCCGGAAAAGGGTGGAGTGCCATCTCCGGGTTGGGGAGGAGATCTTGCCCCAAGTGGAGGAGTTCAAGTACCTCGGAGTCTTGTTCACGAGTGAGGGAAGAGTGGATCGTGAGATCGACAGGCGGATCGGTGCGGCGTCTTCAGTAATGCGGACGCTGTATCGATCCGTTGTGGTGAAGAAGGAGCTGAGCCGGAAGGCAAAG
>NC_084552.2:29335332-29365332 GCF_033978685.3 Nerophis lumbriciformis | reverse complement strand
TTCTTTAGTGAAAAATAAAATGTTTTTTTTTTAAATTCAAGACAAAGTTATATGTTTTTGGTAACACTTTAGTATGGGGAACATATTCTAAGTAACAAAGACTTAATTTAGAGTTATTTGGTTAGGGTTAGGGTTAGAGGGTTAGGGCCAGGGTTAGAGGGTTAGGGTTATGATAAGGCCAGGCCAAATAAGGCATTAATAAGTACTTAATAATGATTAGTTAAGAGCCAATATGTTACTAATTTGCATGTTAATAATCAACTAATAGTCCACATACTAAAGTGTTACCATGTTTTTTTACTGGTGCACAAAATGAACCGTGCATGAGCATCACCTTGTTCAAAGAACAAAACCAACACAGTGCATAAACTCACAACAAATTACACACCTGCAAATGAGTCTGACGTATCCATAATACACCGATAGGGAGAAGTTTTTATTTACACGATGAGTCGGGTGTATTTTGACCTCCGCCGAACCCCTGAGCCCGACTCACCGAACCCCTAGGGTTCGATCGAACTCAGGTTAAGAACCACTGCCCTAAAGGGACATGGAGAGAACAGGTTGTTGTCCTATGTCAGTGAACCGGATGTAAAACAGACACAGCGACGGAGGAGCCTACCCATCGTCCGTGGGAGAAGTTGATTGTTTTCTATTTTAATATTGGCCTAACGTACAAAGACATTAAATCGTATTATGGTCCCACAACAGAGCACAAATAATGGGTAGGCTCCCGCATGCACCCGCTCCTCCAACGCTGTGTCTGTTTCACTTCCGGTTCACTGACATAGGAAAACAAAACTTTTTGCGAGATCTCGCCAAAGTATGGCGAGATCTCACAAAACATCCATGTCCCTTTCGGGGCTCCCTGTTTCTTACTATTTTACAAGTTATATTATTTTTATTTTCCGACGTTCCTCAGATGAGCCATCTGCCTAAGGCAGTGGTTCTTAACCTTATTGGAGGTACTAAACTCCACCAATTGTATATGCTCATTCACCGAACCCTTCTCTAGTGAAAAAAAAAAATAATAATAATTTCAAATTCAAGACAAAGTTATGTTTTTTTTATTGGTGCATAAAATTAACTGTGCATGAACATCACCTTGTTCAAAGAACAAAGCCAACACATGAACTCACAAGAAATTACACACCTGCAAATCAGATGGAAAATTAGAGGGAACATTGTTTGGTGGTATCCATAATACGCCGATAGGGAGAAGTTTTTATTTACACGATGAGTTGGGTGTGTCTTGAGCTCTGCCGAACCCCTGAGGCCGACTCACTGAACCCCTAGGCTTCGATCGAACCCAGGTTAAGAACCACTGGCCTAAGGGGTTATCGGCTGTGCTTGTGGGGGCGCTTTTGTGTCAGCGTCCTGGTGGCCATGGTCTGATGACCTGCTGGTGCAGATGGCTCCTGTGATAGTGTTTACTCACATGTCTCCTCTGTACTCAGCCATGCAATCATTTGTCCATATAGTTGCATATCTGTGTATGTTGTATGTGTGTGTGTTTGGTATCTGTGTCCGTGCATACGTATGTGATAATGGGGGATATGGGTCACCGGGGTATTGTTTTAATTTTGTAAAGCACTTTGTGTTGCATTTCTTTTATGTATGAAAAGTGCTTTATAAATAAAGTTTGATTGATTGATTGAATATGTACTAAAAAGTACTAAAATATCCATTATTGACTAAATAAATAGCTGGCAACACAAATGAGTAGCAATATAATTATGTCTTGCCGACAGTCAAGCGTGGTGGTGGAAGCGACTCGGTCTGCTTTAGTGCTCCCAGCAGTGGTAAACTGCTGTTCATGAGGGAGAAACGAGAATTCCAACATGTACTTTGATTTTTCGAAGCAGAAACTGGGACTCACAGCTTTTATTTTTTTCAAACAAGATAAGGAGCCCAAACGCACATCCATGATAACTGCCTTGATGAATATTCTGCTCTCCCCGTATGTCGGTATTCCGGTTGGCAGATGGATAATCAGTCCTGCAAATTACAAACGACAAATCTTCCAAGCTGAGGTTAGTGTAAAACTGAAACACACAAAGCAAAAGAAGACTCAAAAACACAACTCCTGCAAAAAAAAAAAAAAAAAAATGAAATCACCTGCCTTTAAGATGTTCATTTAGTTTGGGGGTCAGCAACACGCGGCTCTCGATTGGCTCCTTGGAGCATTTTTTAAAAAAAGATTGAAAATGGAAAAAGATGGAGGAAAAATATATTTTTTTGTTTTAGTATGTTTTCATTTGAGGACATACATGACACAAACCTTCCCAGTTGTTAAAACTGTGTAATATGTTTGTGTGTATGCTTCACTGATGAGAGTATTTGGTGAACATCGTCTTGTCCTCCTAATTTTGTCGGTTCTTGAACTCACCATAGTGTGGGCTGTGACGCAACAGTTTGTTTACATGGAAAATCTTCCACTCCTTCTTTGTCTCATTTTGTCCACCAAACGTTTTATGCTGTGTGTGAATGCCCAAAGGGGAGATTTGTTGATGTTATTGACTCGTTGGAGTGCTGAACAGACACATTTGGTCAGTGCATGACTGCAAGCTAATCAATGCCAACATGTTATTTTTTAATCTAGCTGTATGTACATAGTGCATCATTTTGCCTCATTTGTAGGTATATTTGAGCTCATTTAATATCCTTTACTTTTATCCATCCATCCATCCATTTTCTTCTGCTTATCCGAGGTCGGGTCACAGGGGCAGCAGCCTAAGCAGAGAAGCCCAGACTTCCCTCTCCCCGGCCACTTTGTCCAGCTCCTCCCGGGGGATCCCAAGGCGTTCCCAGGCCAGCCGGGAGACATAGTCTTCCCAAAGTGTCCTGGGTCTTCCCCGTGGCCTCCTGCCGGTTAGACGTGCCCTAAACACCTCCCTTGGGAGGCGTTCGGGTGGCATCCTGAGCAGATGCCCGAACCACCTCATCTGGCTCCTCTCAACTTTTATCGTCTTTGTATATAATTTAGTTTTGCGTGTCTCATGACACATTATCTGTATGCAATATTGGCTGTATTTCTGTTCATTTGTGTGCCATGTGTACGGCGTGGCTCGGTCGGGAAATTGGCCGTGCCAGCAACCTGAGGGTTCCTGGTTCGATCCCCAGCTTCTACCAACCTAATCACTTCCGTTGTGTCCTTGAGCAAAACACTTCACCCTTGCTCCTGATGGGTGGTGGTTAGTGCCTTGCATGGCAGCTCCCGCCTTCAGTGTATGAATGTGTGTGTGAATGGGTGAATGTGGAAATAGTGTCAAAGCGCTTTGAGTACCTTTAAGGTAGAAAAGCGCTATATAACCCATTTACATTCACCATGTAGTTCCAGACCACAGCAAACATTAAAGGGGAACATTATCACCAGACTTATGTAAGCGTCAATATATACCTTGATGTTGCAGAAAAAAGACCATATATTTTTTTAACCGATTTCCGAACTCTAAATGAGTGAATTTTGGCGAATTAAACGCCTTTCTATTATTCGCTCTCCGTTGTGACGTCACATCGGGAAGCAATCCGCCATTTTCTCACTTTCGTCGGTGTGTTGTCGGAGGGTGTAACAACACGAACAGGGACGGATTCAAGTTGCACCAGTGGCTCAAAGATGCGAAAGTGGCAATAAATTGGACGAAATTTGTTCAAAATACGAGGCTGTGGGGAAAGCCGACGAAATAGTCAGTCGTTTGTTCCGCACACTTTACCGACGAAAGCTATGCTACGACAGAGATGGCAAGAATGTGTGGATATCCTGCGACACTCGAAGCAGATGCTGACATCAACTCCAAAACTGGACAGATCAGCTTTCAGGAAAAGAGAGCGGATGAGGGTATGTCTACAGAATATATTAATTGATGAAAACGTTATTCATTACTCGCGGTTTTACGTAAATTATTATACATAAACTCTGTTTACCAATAATTTAGCTTAAAAACATTTATTTTTTTCAATCATTCGAGTACATTCGGGTAGTCTTGTGTAATGCAGTATTTTGTGTCTATTTAGGTATGGTTAACCTGAGTGCTGAAATCGTGGCAAAATATATGTTCTTAGTGCGCCTGAAATGGGCTGTCTGCACTCTCAAAGTGCATGTTGTTGCCAAATGTATTTCATATGCTGTAAACCTAGTTCATATTTGTTAGTTTCCTTTAATGCCAAACAAACACATACCAATCGTTGGTTAGAAGGCGATCGCCGAATTTGTCCTCGCTTTCTCCCGTGTCGCTGCTGTCGTGTCGTTTTCGTCGGTTTTGCTTGCATACGGTTCAAACTGATAAGGCTCAATAGCTTCAGTTTCTTCTTCAATTTCGTTTTCGCTACCTGCCTCCACACTACAACCATCTGTTTCAATACATTCGTAATCTGTTGAATCGCTTAAGCCGCTGAAATCCGAGTCTGAATCCGAGCTAATGTCGCTATAACTTGCTGTTCTATCCGCCATGTTTGTTTGTATTGGCATCACTGTGTGACGTCACAGGAAAATGGACGGGTGTATATAACGATGTTTAAAATCAGGCACTTTGAAGCTTTTTTTAGGGATATAGCATGATGGGTAAAATTTAGAAAAAAACTTCGAAAAATAAAATAAACCACTGGGAACTGATTTTTAATGGTTTTAACCCTTCTGAAATTGTGATAATGTTCCCCTTTAACAACATTTCTGTCAACGAAGATTTGCTGAAGCCTGCGACACATGTTGCCTTCATTATAAGACTTAAATACGGCTTTTAATTTTCTGTGGCTCCAGACAGATTATTTTTTTGTATATTTGGTCCAATATGGCTCTTTCAACGTTTTGGGTTGCCGACCCCTGATTTAGTTATTTAATGTTGTAGAAGAAAAGCAGTTAACAGACATGACACAAAGCTTTAAGAAGCACTAAAATATATCAAGAATATGAATTTCCGTAGTCAGTAGAAGTTTAAATTTTTTAGAGCAAAGAAAATAAATATTGAAACACTCAATTATGAAGAAAAAAATGGTGTAATCATTAAAAACAAAAAAGCACTATGACACAGCACTAGTAGTTTGGCAGCCGCATACAGGTTGCAAACAGCCCCTTTAGCACATGAGATTTCATGATTGTTGACTTGTACTACTTGGCCAGTTTACAACTCTGTTGCTGTGCACTGTGCACTCACGGATGGATGCCTGTTGTGTCAAACCTCAAATTCACAAAAATATAATGTAGACAATGTCATGCAAAAGCAGCACAAATAGGAAGGTGATGGAGTGGCCAAGGATGTTTTCTCTCGACACACCATCAAGCAGAAGGAGCGAAGGTGGAGAAGTGCTATTTGTCTAACATCCATCAGCTCCTCCAGTGATGTCATCATGGACAAGTGTAAGAGGATCCCAGTAAGAATCTTTGGGGAGTTCAGTTCATTGCAGTTTCAGTTTCATTTTATTTGGAACAAGCATACTATACAAGGTAATTCATCACATATTTCCAGTCGTTTCATTACAGCACATTCGAAAAGGAGTAGGAAGAAGCTGAGTTTATTTAATCCTACCCCTTTTCATACGATAGCAATTTTACCCAATTTCCTTGTTCTCTGTAACAGAACAGTGAACAAATAAATAATAAATAAATAATATACCATAGTAAGTAAACAAAAATTAAATGCATACATAATCTTTGTCTCAATAAAAAAAGGGTTCAAGATGTTCATCATAATTCTTGTTCTGTGTACTTTGTGAACTCTAGTAGTTTGAACAGTCTCTTAAAGTGAATCATATTGGTGCTTTGTTTGATTTCTTTGCTTAATCCATTCCATAATTTAATTCCACATACATGCTAAATGTTTTAAGTGTTGTACGAGCATACAAATGTTTTACATTCGATTTTCCTCCAAGGTTATAATTATCCGCTTTTGTTGAGAATAATTGTTGTACATTCTTGGGTAGCAGGTTATAGTTTGCTTTGTACATCATTTTAGCTGTTTGCAAATGCACCAAGTTGTTGAATTTCAATATTTGTGATTTGTATCCCCAAAAAGATTAAAGGCAGTGCAAGATAACTATGGTGCTCACACTAAATACTCACACAATTTGGGCAGGTTTGCTGGAATAAGTGGAATACATTTTTGACTTTAATGAACCGTAGCACTCCAGGTACCAGCAGCACTCGTATATCTCCAGACCTTGACAACACCACCACCATGCTTGACTGTAAATAAAACACAATTATCTAGCCACTTGTTGCCAGCTATTTAGACAACAATGGCTGCCTTTTAACTCATTGTGTGGATAGAAAATCTATACTTTTATTCAAGCTGTACACTGAATATTTTAATGTATATCCAAATGTGATGTTCATAGTATTGTCCCTTGAGAAAATACAGTGCAGTGGATCCCTACTATTCACGGTGGTTACCACCCGCAAAAAGCAGTAAACTTTAATTAACGTTTAATTAAGACACCCATAAAAATGTCAGAATCTTGATGTCAATGTTCTTCTTTATTTTTGGTTTAACACTAGAGGAGAAGGGGGGGGTTACCCACATATGCGGTCCTCTCCAAAATTTCTCATAGTCATTCACATCGGCGTCCCACTGGGGTGAGTTTTTCCTTGCCCTTATGTGGGCTCTGTACCGAGGATGTCGTTGTGGCTTGTGCAGCCCTTTGAGACACTTGTGATTTAGGGCTATATAAATAAATATTGATTGACATTGATTGAACATTTGCAAGAAAAATCACTATTGTAGTTACGTTAGATTTAGCTCCAAAAATGCTACCCGTCTCTCGCGACGAAGGAAGCTAACTAGCTAAATGCATAGTTATATATTTCTGATGTTGCACCTTATGGAAAAATCCAATGTATTAAATCAGATAATGGAATTTATTTGCTTTATTCAAACCACAGCTCTACAACCAACAAATAATTAGACATTAAAACCTCTACTTTTTCGCCCCATCAGAATGGGACAGCTGAAAGGGGCTGACGAACTTTGTTTGAAATGGCAAGATGCATGTTGACTGAACGCAAACTACCCCAAAGAGTTGTTGACATACACAATGCAAACGGTTGCTATTATAAGAAACAGATGTTCCAACAGATGCATGGTGCAGAGGCCATCTTACTCATAACTGGAAAAAGGTCTGACATTTTAAAAAATGAATATATTTGTTTCAGTGTTATGCATTTAAATAAGGCAAGAAAAAGCTGCATACAAGTACATGTAGAAAAGGATCTTTCTTGGTTATGACAATAATAGACTTAAACTTCCTTTTTATTGTCATTCAAATTTGAACTTTACAGTACAGATAAAAACGAAATTTCGTTGGATTATCTCGTTGTAGTGCAGGATAAAAGAGCAATAAGGTGCATATATAAATAAAGAGATTACTGTACAGATAAATATATTGCACTTTTGCATATGCATCCACGTTTACGGATGTATGTTATATTGTCTTCATAGTCCAGCGAGTTAATCCATTTTTGGGGGGAATTTAGGGGATTATTATGATGCGTTCAAGAGTCTCATGGCCTGAGGGAAGAAGCTGTTACATGTTACATGTTACATACCGTATTTTTCGGAGTATAAGTCGCACCGTAGTATAAGTCGCACCTGCCGAAAATGCATAATAAAGAAGGAAAAAAACATGTATAAGTCGCATTTTTTGGGGACATTTATTTGATAAAACCCAACACCAAGAATAGACATTTGAAAGGCAATTTAAAATAAATAAAGAATTTTGAACAACAGGCTGAATAAGTGTACGTTATATGATGCATAAATAACCAACTGAGAACGTGCCTGGTATGTTAACGTAACATATTATGGAAAGAGTCATTCAAATAACTATAACATATAGAACATGCTATACGTTTACCAAACAATCTGTCACTCCTAATCGCTAAATCCCATGAAATCTTATACGTCTAGTCTCTTACGTGAATGAGCTAAATAATATTATTTGATATGTTACGGTAACGTGTTAATAATTTCACACATAAGTCGCTCCTGAGTATAAGTCACAGCCCCGGCCAAACTATGAAAAAAACTGCGACTTATAGTCCGAAAAATACGGTACTTTTTTTCTATCCGGACAAGGGGTAAATACTGGGAAACAAGCTGGTAAAGTTTGTTAAAAGGGGCACCAGTGAGTGTGAAATCTATGCAGATGAAACATATGATCACCTTGAACACGGGAAGATAGGTGAAACCCAGTGTCCAAAAGCATACAAAAGTAACTCCACAAGACATAAAAACAGAAACATGTGACCCTGATGATACAAACTTTAAAATTAAATACCGTAAGTATATAGCACTTATGAAGTGCTTCACATGGTTACAATACAAACAGTACAATCAAAAAAAAGCAACAGAGACATTGCAAATAAAAAACATATATAAAAACATTATAACACAAATACTGAGTATATAAACTAATACAAAAATATATGGAATATTACTGGTATACACACCTAAATAAAATGCCTTTAAAAAAATGGCCACAGAAATGCAGCTCTCAGCTTATAAGGGAGTGCATGCCACCATTTAGGGGCTACTAATTCAGAGGCTTCATCACCTTTTACTTTTTAATTTAGTACGAGGCGCAACAAGCTGAAGGCGACCTAACAGGACAGTGAAAAGACAACAGTTCTACCAAGTAAGCAGGCGCTCGCAGAGTCGTGTATAGAGAGAGTATGGACAACTTAGACAAGGGGCACCATGTTTGCTACCTAAGACGTGCACGGCTGTGCCCAGAAGCATGCAATTGAGTCATTGTGATGTTAGTTTTCCTGCTGAAATAAACCAAAAATAATATGTGTAATTATAGTTTTGAATATACTCCAGCTCATAAACTTACAATAAAGCATGTTTATATTTCGTCAAAGTAATCTATACAGTATAATAAATACTTTTTGATGCACACCATATACGTACATATTCATGCAGTGTTTAGTGACCAGCGGCTCTCTAACACACTCCCGCCAGTAAAATGTATGTCAGAAAATACACAAGAACTAAAAATTAACGTATTACCCTCAATTTGCCAAAATCCTAATTAGCTTTGGACTGACAATTATGGATAAATAATGACTTTAGTGTGAATTATGTCAGCTGTGGTGTATGTTTGTAATCACTGCACTATATAAGCCTGAGTTCTTAATTTTTCTTGTTTGAATATTTTTCATAGGTTTGCTGCATCAAAAAGAAACACTCACTTCTGGTAAATTAAAGCTGAAGCAATCGAGTCTGTCTCAGGACGAGCCAATGAGGCGTCAAGTTTGAAGTCACGTGACACGGGTCTTGCAAAACGGCATAAAAAGGGCAGTTAACTGGGCTTCCTTGACATAATACAACATAATAAACACAGGTGTGACGTCACACACACTAGCACTTGATCACCAGGTCGTACGTCACACACACTAGCACCTGACCACCAGGTGTTTGGTCACACACACTAGCACCTGACCACCAGGTGTTATGTCACACACACTAGCACCTGACCACCAGGTGTTTGGTCACACACACTAGCACCTGACCACCAGGTGTGGCGTCACACACACTAGCACCTGACCACCAGGTGTGATGTCACACACACTAGCACCTGACCACCAGGTGTGATGTCACACACACTAGCACCTGACCACCAGGTGTGATGTCACACACACTAGCACCTGACCACCAGGTGTTATGTCACACACACTAGCACCTGACCACCAGGTGTTTGGTCACACACACTAGCACCTGACCACCAGGTGTTATGTCACACACACTAGCACCTGACCACCAGGTGTTTGGTCACACACACTAGCACCTGACCACCAGGTGTGGCGTCACACACACTAGCACCTGACCACCAGGTGTGGCGTCACACACACTAGCACCTGGCCACCAGGTGTGATGTCACACACACTAGCACCTGACTACAAGGTGTGGCGTCACACACACTAGCACCTGACCACCAGGTGCTGCGTCACACACACTAGCACCTGACCACCAGGTGTTACGTCACATACACTAGCCCCTGACCACCAGGTGTTGCGTCACACACACTCACACCTGACCACCATGTGTTGTGTCACACACACTAGCACCTGACCGCCAGGTGTTACATCACACACACTAGCACCTGACCACCAGGTGTTGCGTCACACACACTCGCACCTGACCACCAGGTGTTGCGTCACACACACTAGCACCTGACCACCAGGTGTTGCATCACACACACTCGCACCTGACCACCAGGTGTTGCGTCACACACACTAGCACCTGACCACCAGGTGTTACAATCACACACACTAGCACCTGACCACCAGGTGTTGCGTCACACACACTTGCACCTGACCACCAGGTGTTGCATCACACACAAGCATCTGACCACCAGGTGTCGCGTCACACACACAAGCACCTGACCACCAGGTGTTGTGTCACACACACTAGCACCTGACCACCAGGTGTGATGTCACACACACTAGCACCTGACCACCAGGTGTGACGTCACACACACTAGCACCTGACCACCAGTTGTGACGTCATAACACGTCATAATCCGCTTGATGTTTTTAAACCATAGAAATGAGTACAATGGTTGAAATATGCACTTTTGAGTGACATACAGGTTACCACGGTGACCATATGAAGCACTGCTTCATGCAGACGGGGCAGTATTGAATAAAATAGCATCTTTGGACATGTTTTGGCAGCCCAAGTCATTTGCAAGGCAGTAATCACACACTTCTCTGATTAAAGATGGCCGTGCTGAATAGTATTTGGGTAATTATTCCCTTTTGCGTTCATGTGATAAGCTCACGTCCAGCTGAGTTAATGACGTGCTCAGAATGGTGAAAGTGAATATCCGGCGGCAAGAGCCTCAGCATGGCGGCACTAGCCAGGCTAAAGTAATTGGTTCTGAAATGGCATGGTTGCACGGGCATGCATCCCCCTTGCCTTGTTATAAGAATGCTAATGACAGCTAGCCTTAGTGCTTTAGGGTTAACATGTGACCGCCCCTCCAGTGATGCTAATTAAAGTCTTCTTCCTTGTGCACCCTTTTTATACCCTACTTCCTAGCAACTTGCAACATTCTTGACCTAATCCCGCTCTTTATACCTACTTGCTGTTTGTATTTAACACTTCCATCCCTTCGTTTGGTCACTTTTTAAGCTTGCTTCCAGCTCCCACTTCTGCAATAACACACACTTTTATAACAGAACTCAATCTGTATGACAGGAGCACTGCAATATTTAAATGCATGTCAAAGATCCTCTATATAACAGGAGTGATCCACTATTATAAAGATACCTGAATAAAGATCCTTTTAAACCTTGGAGAAGTCACAACTTTAAATAATTTTCGACGGAGCAACATCCTCACCAACTGACCTGAGTGTTGTATCGTCATAGGAAGAGAGCATACACACTAAAAAATGTTGGGTTAAAAAAAGAACCCAATTTTAAAGGCCTACTGAAACCCACTACTACCGACCACGCAGTCTGATAGTTTATGTATCAATGATGAAATCTTAACATTGCAACACATGCCAATACGGCCGGGTTAGTTTACTAAAGTGCAATTTTAAATTTTGCGCGACATATCCTGCTGAAAACGTCTCGGTATGATGACGTCAGCGCGTGACGTCGCGGATTGTAGAGGACATTTTGAGACAGCATGGTTGCCAGCTATTAAGTTGTCTGTTTTCATCGCAAAATTCCACAGTATTCTGGACATCTGTGTTGGTGAATCTTTTGCAGTTTGTTCAATGAACAATGGAGACAGCAAAGAAGAAAGCTGTAGGTGGGAAGCGGTGTATTGCGTCCGACTTCAGCAACACAAACACGGCCGGTGTTTCATTGTTTACATTCCCGGAAGATGACAGTCAAGCTTTACCATCGGCCTGTGGAGAACTGGGACAACAGAGACTCTTACCAGGAGGACTTAGAGTTGGATACGCAGACACGGTACCGTGAGTACGCTTCCAAACATTTGATCGCTTGCCCGTACGTGCGTGCCGCTTTGTGCATGGCACGTACGGAACTTTGGGGACTTTGGGGAAATATATTTGCTGTATGAAATTTGGGGAGGTGAACAGTACTTTGGGCTGTGGGATTGAGTGTGTTGTGCAGGTGTTTGAGTTGTATTGGCGGGTTATATGGACGGGAGGGGGGAGGTGTTTGTTATGCGGGATTAATTTGTGGCATATTAAATATAAGCCTGGTTGTGTTGTGGCTAATAGAGTATATATATGTCTTGTGTTTATTTACTGTTTTAGTCATTCCCAGCTGAATATCAGGTCCCACCCACCTCTCACAGCATCTTCCCTATCTGAATCACTCCTACTGCCCTCTAGTCCTTCACTCTCACTTTCCTCATCCACAAATCTTTCATCCTCGCTCAAATTAATGGGGAAATTGTCGCTTTCTCGGTCCGAATCGCTCTCGCTGCTGGTGGCCATGATTGTTAACAATGTGAGGAGCTCCACAACCTGTGACGTCACGCTACTCGTCTGCTTCTTCCGGTACAGGCAAGGTTTTTTTATCAGCGACCAAAAGTTGCGAACTTTATCGTCGATGTTCTCTACTAAATCCTTTCAGCAAAAATATGGCAATATCGCGAAATGATCAAGTATGACACATAGAATGGACCTGCTATCCCCTTTTGAATAAGAAAATCGCATTTCAGTAGGCCTTTAACCCAACTGCTGGTTCAGAAAAGGACAAACCCCTTATTTGAGTTATTTCAACTCAACATTTTGTGTTGAATTATTTAACCAAAAAGTTGAGTTCCATCCATCCATTTTCTACCGCATAGTCGCGGGGGGTGCTGGAGCCTATCTGAGCTACAATCGGGTGGAAGGCGGGGTACACCCTGGACAAGTGGCCACCTCATCACAGGGTCAACACAGATAGGCAGACAACATTCACACTTACATTCACACACTAGGGCCGATTTAGTGTCGCCAATCAACCTATCCCCAGGTGCATGTCTTTGGAGGTGGGAGGAAGCCGGAGTACCCGGAGGGAACCCACGCAGTCACGGGGAGAACATGCAAACCCCACACAGAAAGATCCCGAGCGCAGGATCGAACCCAGGACCTGCGTACTGTGAGGCAGACGCACTAACCGCTCTTCCACCGTGCTGCCCAAAAAAAGTTGAGTTATGATAACTTAATGTTGGGTTATTCCCAACCAAACTATTGGGTTGAATTATTTAACTCAAAAGTTGAGTTATTCTAACTCAATGTTGGTTGATTCATAACCCAACTATTGGGTTGAATTATTTAACCCAAAAGTTGAGTTATTCTAACTCAATGTTGGTTGATTCATAACCCAACTATTAGGTTGAATTATTTAACCCAAAGTTGAGTTATTCTAACTCAATGTTGGTTGATTTATAACAACTATTGGGTTGAATTATTTAACCCAAAAGTTGAGTTATTCTAACTCAATGTTGGTTGGTTCATAACCCAACTATTGGGTTGAAATATTTAACCCAAAAGTTGAGTTATTCTAACTCAATGTTGGTTGATTCATAACCCAACTATTGGGTTGAATTTATTGAACAAAAAAGCAGAGTTATGCTCACTACAATGTTGGGTTATTCCAAACCCAACTATTGGGTTGCACAATTCAAAGCTATTTGACTCAATAGTTGATTCAAAATTATACATTTTACTGCTGGTTTGTCCTACTCCTTCACAGTTACTGATCAAAATGATTTGTATTCCATTAAAATGTACTCAAAAGCAAGATATGAGTGACATTTTTTTTTTTACAAGAATTGCCGTGTATGGTCATAGTAGTTCTGTACATAAGATGTGTGATTGTAAATAATGTTAATGAGATTAATCCTTAATACAATTGCCTTCAAGAAATAAAATTAAAAAAAACTTTTACCCAAAAAAGGTACACCGGTATTAGTATAGTACCGCGATACCAATGAAAAATGTTCGGTACGATACCGTCTCTGTAACGTACCAGTCTCCCCCCATGCCCGCGTCGAAGTCACGTCGTGACATTGCTGGTTTACGAACGGACAAGCACACAATCAAGGAGTACTTACAAGCAGACAGAAAAGGGAGAACGGACGCATTTTGGCTTAAAAACTAACGATAAAGGTGACATTATAACACTGAAACGCCCTCAGGAAGAGGTGCTTTAAGACATGGCTAGCTAGCTAGCGGCTTACGTCTATCCGCCGTCGGCAGTTTTGTAGCTACTTCTAAATCACTAATCCTTGTATCCATGGCGACAAACTAAGTACGTTTCTTACAAGCATCATCCCTGCAGGACGAGGAATAGCTAAACATGCTTCACTACACACCGTAGCTCACCGGCGTCACAATGTAAACAAGCGCCATGGGTGGATCTACTGTAATGATATCAAGTATATGCATGTATCTAGTCGATACCACTATGATTACGTCTATATTTTTTGGCATCACGACATCTTTTTTCGTTTTTTTTAAATGTATATTATGTTTATAAACTCAGGAAATATGTCCCTGGACACATGAAAACTTTGAATATGACCATTGTATGATCCTGTAACGACTTGGTATCGGATTGATACCCAAATGTGTGGTATCATCCAAAACTAATGTAAAGTATCAAACAACAGAAGAATAAGTGATTATTACATTTTAACAGAAGTGTAGACAGAACATGTTAAAATAGAAAGTAAGCAGATATTAACAGTAAATGAAGTAGTAGATTAATAATTAATTTTCTACCACTTGTCCTTAATAATGTTGACAAAATAATAGAATGATAATTCATATGTCAGGAGACTAATTAGGAGCCTTTGTTTGTTTACTTACTACTAAAAGACAAGTTGTCTAGTAAGTTCACTATTTTATTTAAGGACTTAACTGCAATAAGAAACATATGTTTAATGTACCCTAAGATTTGTTGTTAAAATAAAGCCAATAATGCGATTTTTTTGTGGTCCCCTTTATTTAGAAAAGTACCGAACTAATTTTAGTACTGGTCTTCGGTACCAAAACATTGGTATCGTTTCAACACTACTCATTGAAAAACAACCGAAGTTAGTGAGTTAAAATAATACACTTGTAACCCAAAAAATGGATTGCTCTTCATAAAAATAACTCCAAAATGTAACCCAACACTGGCAACTTATAAATTGGGTTATCAAAATAACCCATCATTTTTTAGTGTGTACGGTCGGGGAAGCAGAAGAAAAGCAAAACTATTGGGCAGTGAACGGTCGGTGGCCCTGGTTTATCAGCGGTGGCAGGTTTGGCCTAGCGTCCAAACAGTCCTGGGGGGGTGGGCTCCACTGCGACCGTTGTAATGAATGCAAACCGGGCGGGCAAGGGGAGTTCAGAAGATGCCAGTAACAGTGCTCCTCAAGCCACGATGGGGGCCTGGCAGCGGCAAACCCGGAACGAGGCGCCAACAGCCATTTGTTTGACAAGACCCGGAGACGGAGCTCCATGCTAAGAGAGGCTTTGTAGTCTGGGCCAGTTATGACAACACTCACACACAGACAAGCTTTATTTGGGTATGCTGCTGTCTCCCTCGCATAGAATGAAAGTGACATTTGTGAGACGAAATGATACTGTCTATGAAGCTCAGTAACGAAGCAGGCTGAATGTAAAACGAGCACAGCCCCGGAGCTGGAGGAGTCAGCCCTTTTGTTGTTGGGGAGATAGCACGTAGAAATATGTTCAGCTTTTATTTAACAACTAACAGCAGTTCCCATTAGATAAGATGATACGTTTAAGGACACAAGTACAGAAGTTTAAAGCATTCACCTATTAAAAATGTGGCACACATTGTTAGGGTGACTATATCTTTATTATTTAACAAAATACAGGCATCACTCATTATAGCTAATACAGATCCCTTTTCTGACATCTAACTAATGAATAACTGCTGATTTTCTAAGGTTTTGTCTTATCCATCCCAACTGCTCTGATATCTATAGAATTAATATTTCTGTGTTTATCATTCCACAACATTTGATGCTGTCTTTGTCTTGATCCGTTGCCGGGGTCATGTTTCGTTTATTTCCTTAGTTGTTTAGTTCTGTTTCAGCACCCTTGTTTGTTTACTTTGTTGCCATGGGTGCTGATTTTTGTCACCTGCCTCTGATTAGTGGTCGGGTCGCTCACGTGCTCCTGGTCACTAATCAGAGAGCTATTGTTTCCTGCCTCAAGCCACACTCTGCCTGGCGGTTTTATTTGCAACATGCAACAGTTACTTTGACTGACCTTGCTTCTTCATCTTTTGTTGGGCTAGTCAGTTGCTTAGCCTTTGCCATAGCTTCCCGTGCAATCGGCACACTTTTCTATATTTGTATTGTTGCCTGATTTATTGAATAAATCATTCTTCCCATCTGCATCTTGGGGAAACGACCAGCGCATAGCCATGTGACCCCGACGTAACAGTTTAGTCAACATGGGCCAGTATGAAATTGCATTAGCCACTAAACTCAGATGAAAACTATTGAGCCATTGCGACATTACTGCTTGGTTTGAGAAAAGGACAGAAGGTAGGATCACATATTATGTTCATATAATTGTGTTATATTATATTGTAATAATATAATTTTTGGATATAGACAACACTCAAACTATTTATTTATTCAATCAAAAATATTGAAATTCCATTTGCAAACAGCTAAAATTATGCAGAAAGTAAACTATAACCTGAGAAAGTTCAGGTATTGCTTAGTATAGCAAAATATTTATTCGGTTTCTGACAACACATTAACCAACTGCTATTTCTGTGAACATTTACTTTACCATAATAATAATTAGAGATGTCCAATAATATCGGAAATTATCGGTATCATTTTTTTTATTATCGGTATAGTTTTTTTTATTTTATTTTTTTTTCCTCTTTTTTTTTTTTATTAAATCAACATAAAAAACACAAGATACACTTACAATTAGTGCACCAACCCAAAAAACCTCCCTCCTCCATTTACACTCATTCACACAAAAGGGTTGTTTATTTATGTTATTAATATTCTAGTTCCTACATTATATATCAATATATATCAATACAGTCTGCAAGGGATACAGTCCGTAAGCACACATGATTGTGCGTGCTGCTGGTCCACTAATAGTACTAACCTTTAACAGTTAATTTTGCTAATTTTCATTAATTACTAGATTCTATGTAACTGTTTTTATATTGTTTTACTTTCTTTTTTATTCAAGAAAATGTTTTTGATTTATTTATCTTATTTTATTTTATTTTATTTTTTTAAAGAACCTTATCTTCACCATACCTGGTTGTCCAAATTAGGCATAATAATGTGTTAATTCCACGACTGTATATATCGGTTGATATCGGTATCGGTAATTAAAGAGTTGGACAATATCGGATATCGGCAAAAAGCCATTATCGGACATCCCTAATAATAATGTAAAAAATGTAATGTCAAAGTCCAGGCAAGGTTCACCATAAGATAACAATCTAACCCTTGTCCGACTCATCGCTCATTCTATAATCTTTCAATTTTGGCAAACGGGAAACAGAAAACTTCTCACCAAGAAAACCTGTAATACTTGAAAATAAGGTAAAGTAGTTTAAAGACCCAATAAAAAAAAAAATACAGTGTCAATAAGCAGTGTTGGGTTAGTTACTGAAAAGCAGTAACTAGTTACAGTTACTAGTTACTTCATTTCAAAAGTAACTCAGTTACTAACTCAGTTACTTACACCAAAAAGTAATGCGTTACTGTGAAAAGTAACTATTTAGTTACTTCTTTTTGTCTTTTTTTTTTTTTTTTAGAGCTCCCATTAATGCCCTTTTAGCCTTCATTTCAGTACTGTTATTGCACTGGAGAATAATACAATGTGTTGATCAACTTGACATGCATTTGCATCACTGAACTCTGCTAAGCAATGTAGTCTACATACAACACACAAAGACAAAAATATGTTACAAAGACCAATTTGTTTCTGGCCAGAACAAATTGACAAAACTATTTTAAATAGCTGCAACATAACGTACATAAGTAACAAACAGCATAATAACAGCATAGATGTAAACCAAGAAAGGCACACACTACATACACAAAGCCTAACCAGGCATTTTCTTCCTCAAGTAATTCTGATACAAAATCATGTCTGAAGCCCAGAAGACTCTCCACATTTCCCCAGTTTTAGTTTAGAGATAAGGAAAAATTGGCCTGGCCCACTAGGATCCCTCTTTATGTTTGTGAACTTTATAGTCTATACATTTAGAGTGATGTGATAATCAAACACTCTAGAAGTCTAGAATGAAAGAGTATATAAGAGAATTGACAGCAACGTTCCCTCTCAGGAGCGCGCCTGTGCACTGCTCAAGCGTCCTCTGCGCACGGCAAATCTATGCCACGCACAAAATCAAATAAAAAAATAAGCGCATAACAATTTTCGACACGACACGGACACGACAGAGAAAACCGTTTTCGTCATCATTGTTCAAATATTGTAACGTCTGTCGAGACGCTTTGAGGACATGAATTCCATCCATCACTTTACTGAGCAAAACTCTTTATTGTCGGCCATAAACACATCACCAAAACATTAGTAAAAAAAATTATATGTAGCAAAAGTGGTCATTTTCTGCAGTACAAACCAGACCAAAAGTAACTTTGTTTTATCAACAGCTGCCGCTCGCTCTTTCTCACGTGCGCCAACACTTGCATATATGGCACTGAGCCAGTGATGCGTTTACAGCCACACAAAAAGTCGGACAACTCCAACACCACACATAAAGTGTAATTCCAGGTCGTTACACTATGATTTACCAATCAAATGTGTGCTTATTCTAGTGTCATTTATTAGGAATCTTAATTTATAAATATTAATCATTAAATGCTGTTAGTATATTAAATAAATACTAATAAAAATATATTTTTTACAAACAGGAAGTTGCAGGAATGTACACATGATCCCCTGCTTATATCTCATTGTGCAACAAGTGAATGTTTTAATGGGAACTAAATGCAATGTCTGAAAGGGGTACCAATTATTTCCAAAGCAGGACCTCCACCCAGACAAACAATACAAGTACACAGTTCATGAAAAACAATATTTGTTGTTAATGTCATTGTAAGTGGGCCTAAACACTTATATTGGAAATGGAAATGACTGCTATCATTTGATTATAATAATAAGATGATGTTGTCTGTCTATCTGTGTTGGCCCTGTGATGAGGTGGGGACTTGTCCAGGGTGTACGCTGCCTTCCGCCCGAATGCAGCTGAGATAGGCTCCAGCGACCCCGAAAGGGACAAGCGGTAGAAAATGGATGGATGGATGGAGATTGAACTTGTTATTTAGTCAGATTTGGGACAGGTGTGCTGCTGGTGTAGCCACAATGTGCACTTCTAAAGTTGCTCACATGGGCTCCACTCAATGCTCAGGGAGTTTTTGCGTTTGCTCACACACATGAACAATTAGAGGGAACATTGATTGACAGAGAGTGTGTACCTTCAGCGGTGAATGATGAGAAGAGGCAGAGTTAATCCTTAAGTGGTGGAGGTGAAGTGGCATCAGAATCTCTATCTCTCTTTACTAGCTTCGTCGAAGCATGTTGCTTATGTAGCTTGTTTCAGCAGATTTGAATTGCTGTTTTGGGCAGTAGATGGGATCTTTGATCCAAAGCACAATTTACATTTAACTAAAATGTTCTTTTCTTTGTGCTCGACAAAAGAAAAGTAGTGAAAATATCTCCATGTTAGCAAACTCGACTTCTGGCTCCGCCATGATCAGACACGCCCCCCCTCTCCACACTCACACGCACACGCACACACACAGAGCGCATGTCTCTCTCTCTTCTCCGGCTTGTGACACAAGAAGAATCAGAACGATGACACAGCAGCGCTCCGATAAAACACACTTTATACTACATAAAAAGTAACGTAAAATAACGCAGTAACGCATCATGTAGTAACGGTAACTGAGTTACTGAAAATAAAAAATAACGCGTTAGATTACTAGTTACCGCCGAAACTAACGGCGTTACAGTAACGTGTTACTTTGTAACGCGTTAGTCCCAACACTGTCAATAAGTAAGGACACAACATTGATCGACTGCCTTGAAGTAATGGCCCGACTAACCGTTTTAACAGATTTTACAGTTGAACATTAACATCAGCACCAGCTGACACATTCACCCATGGAAACTTTGTTCATGTGACCCCTCACCCCCCATGTCTTTTTTCCCCTTACATTTGATCTGTCCCACTTTCCCAAGCTCGCCGCCATCCCAACACAGCCCTTCGCAGTACCCCCATGCAGCTGGCTGTAACCCTAGCCTCATCCGGACGCTGCGTAATCTCTCTCATGTGCCCGCCTTGCATCTCTCAACCCCCATCCCCAGACTAATCTAACTTGTTCCCTGTGCTGCTCGGGGCTTTACGTGGGAATGCCGGAGGCCGTGTCTGGGCTGTGCAAGAGCGCCGGCATGGTCCAAAAAGACACCCTATCCGTGACATCACTTGGCTGTCCTCGCGGGATGTGTCACGAGCAGTTCTTTTTATTTTTTTTCCAGGGCGTGTGTGCTCGTCACTGGCAGGCAACTAGCGGATAGGGGATAAGGGAATAATCTTCCATTAGCCTGCAGTATGTATCACATGATTCTAGTCAGAATAGAAAGGAATGATGCAACCCATGGAGAGTCGGCGTAGCTGACGCAAGATGACATTTTCCTGGCTTTTCTTCCTTCTCTTCTTCCGCCGTTTATTGCCAGCTTTACATAAAGGACCCGGGGGTCAAGAGGGCAACGGCGCCTGACGACATGTCCCACTTGCATGAACTGACACAAGGAGGGTCAGATGAGAGTGATGTGACGCTCCCAGCCCGGATTTTGACTTTTCACCGACCTCGGTGTTAACCCCGGGCTCATTTCCATTGTTAACGAGAAAATGGCGCCTGGTAGGGTGCAGACTTTGGCCAAGACAGAACAACCTTAATTTGGATCAATCCCCTTCAGTGATACCCTCCCACTGCATATGCCTGAAAAAAATATTTTCCATAATTGTTAAAGTTAAAGTTAAAGTCCCAACGATAGTCACACACACACGAGGTGTGGTGACAATATCCTCTGCATTTGACCCATCCCCATGTTTGGTTATGAGGTGAGGGGAGCAGTGAGCAGCACCGGTGGCTGCGCTCGGGAATAATTTTGGTGATTTAACCCCCAATTCCAACCCTTTATGCTGAGTGCCAAGCAGGGAGGCCATGGGCATACTTGCCAACCTTGAGACCTCCGATTTCGGGAGGTGGGGCGTGGGGGCGTGGTCAGGGGTAGGGCGGGGCGTGGTTGGAGGCGTGGTTAAGAGGGGAGGATTATATTGACAGCAAAAATTCACCAAGTCAAGTATTGCATACATATATATATATATATATATATCGACATCCTGAAAATATGCAAACAAAACTGTGTTTAGATAATTGATACTTCAAACTTGCATAAATAAATATTAAGGAATATAACATAACTTGGCTTCTGAGAGTTTCAAAATGTAATGAATAAAATGCTAAAGTTGTTGATAAACAAGCAATTATTTTAATAATTGAATATAGTCATTTTAAATGAATTATTATGATAATTTAAAATCAATTATTTCAAATATGTTTATTTTAATGTATAATTCTATGGCTGGATGTAATAAGGAGTCACAAAAAAATACAAATAAAAATACAATTAATTTTGATGTTTTTAGCAAAATATAGTAAATATGTATTTATTTTTTTATTTTTTTATTAATAAATATATTTATTTTTAGGTAAGATAAACATAATAATACAATTTATCTCTAGTCTGGATGATTTAGTTCTTGTCACCCTGTTGTCCTCCCGTCATGAAAAAAAGGCTGTCCTCATTCAGGTCCGCATGGAGCTGGAGGGGGCGTGGCTTCCAGCTCCGCTGAAAATCGGGAGATTTTCGGGAGAATATTTGTCCCGGGAGGTTTTCGGGAGAGGTGCTGAATTTCGGGAGTCTCCCTGAAAATTCGGGAGGGTTGGCAAGTATGGCCATGGGTCCCATTTGTATAGTCTTTGGTATCACTCGGTCGGGGTTTCAACTCACAACCTTCCAGTCTCAGAGCAGACACTCTAACCACAAGGCCACTGAGCAGGTCTGGAAAAAACAACAACTAAAAATACACAAAAAATAACACAGTTAATTAGTTCAGTGTCAAAAAGGGACCTGGCCACCTGTCTGGTGCAACGTCAATAACTCAACTGTGAAGGAAGCATTGGAGCAAAAATATATACAGTCGTGGTCAAAAGTTTACATACACTTGTGAGTTTCCAATAATTTCTACAACTCTTGTTTTTTTGTGATAGAGTGATTGGAGCACATTGTTGGTCACAAAAAAACATTTGTGAAGTTTGGTTCTTTTATGAATTTATTATGGGTCTACTGAAAATGTGACCGAATCTGCTGGGTCAAAAGTATACATACAGCAATGTTAATATTTGGTTACATGTCCCTTGGCAAGTTTCACTGCAATAAGGCGCTTTTGGAAGCCACCCACAAGCTTCTGACAAGCTTCTTGTTGAATTTTTGACCACTCCTCTTGACAAAATTGGTGCAGTTCAGCTAAATTTGTTGGTGTTCTGACATGGACTTGTTTCTTCAGCATTGTCCACACCTTTAAGTCAGGACTTAGGGAAGGCCATGACATTATGTTCTTTACAAGCGTATGTAAACTTTTGACCACGACTGTAGTTCCAACTCCTTCTTTATTGTTTTTAATCAGTTAGTATTACATGTCAGTGGGTTTTCAAAAAGTGTGAGGTTAGCCTGAAGACTGATGAAGTTGAATTAAGAAAAACTGATCTCTTGAAAAGTTATTAATCAAAGGCAACATTTGAGGTTGCCGGTACGATTCAGGTGCAATATTAGTTTATTGAAAAACAACAATGTAGTAACTTTTTAGCAAAAACAATCAACCAGTTTGACTTTGAAATAAACACTGGATAGTGGAAACTACAGGTGAAATTTCCTATATTCCTGTTGTTTTTTGTAAGGGACTTGTAACAGAAAGTAAACAATTAATAACCAATGCATTCACATCTTGTCTGATTAAAGTGCAACCCACACTTTAGGTTGAATTCACAATAGGAAACCTTCAACATTCAACAAATAACAGTAATCAACATTTTAACAGTAGATTTAACTGCTACCTGTGCTGTTTTTCAACGTAAAATAATACAATATTAATATAAAAAATCAAGTGAAATTAACATCTGTTCAGATTGAATTAATAGTAAGTTTTCCTGAGAAATGAAAAGCAACCCAATCTTTTCAAGTTAAATGAGCATTGGTTTGACCTGCTACTACTCTCATTTTAAAGGGGAACATTATCACAATTTCAGAAGGGTTAAAACCATTAAAAATCAGTTCCCAGTGGCTTATTTTATTTTTCGAAGTTTTTTTTAAAATCTTACCCAAAATTTTACCCAAAAGCTTCAAAGTGCCTGATTTTAACCACCGTTATATACACCCGTCCATTTTCCTGTGACGTCACACAGTGATACCAATACAAACAAACATGGCGAATAGAACAGCAAGGTATAGCGACATTAGCTCGGATTCAGACTCGGATTTCAGCGGCTTAAGCGATTCTACAGATTACGCATGTATTGAAACGGATGGTTGTAGTGTGGAGGCAGGTAGCGAAAACGGAATTGAAGAAGAAACTGAAGCTATTGAGCCATACCGGTTTGAACTGTATGCAAGCGAAACCGACGAAAACGACACGACAGCCAGCGACACGGGAGAAAGCGAGGACGGATTCGGCGATCGCCTTCTAACCAACGATTGGTATGTGTTTGTTTGGCATTAAAGGAAACTAACAACTATGAACTATGTTTACAGCATATGAAATACATTTGGCAACAACATGCACTTTGAGAGTGCAGACAGCCCATTTCAGGCGCGCTAAGAACATATATCTTTCCACGATTTCAGCACTCAGGTTAACCATACTTAAATAGACACAAAATACTGCATTACACAAGACTACCCGAATGTACTCGAATGATTGAAAACAAATTATGTTTTTAAACTAAATTATTGGTAAACACAGTTTATGTATAATAATTTACGTAAAACCGCGAGTAATGAATAAAGTTTTCATCAATTAATATATTCTGTAGACATACCCTCATCCGCTCTCTTTTCCTGCAAGCTGATCTGTCCAGTTTTGGAGTTGTCAGCATCTGCTTCGAGTGTCACAGGATATCCACACATTCTTGCCATCTCTGTCGTAGCATAGCTTTCGTCGGTAAAGTGTGCGGAACAAACGACTGACCATTTCGTCGGCTTTCCCCACACCCTCGTATTTTGAACAAATTTCGTCCAATTTCTTGCCACTTCCGCATCTTTGGGCCACTAGTGCAACTTGAATCCGTCCCTGTTCGTGTTGTTACACCCTCCGGCAACACACCGACGAAAGTGAGAAAATGGCGGATTGCTTCCCGATGTGACGTCACGTTGTGACGTCATCGCTCCGAGAACGAATAATAGAAAGGCGTTTAATTCGCCAAAATTCACCCACTTAGAGTTCGGAAATCGGTTAAAAAAATATATGGTCTTTTTTCTGCAACATCAAGGTATATATTGACGCTTACATAGGTCTGGTGATAATGTTCCCCTTTAATAGACCACTATAGTGGCCGAGAAAAGTCACAACAAATGCAAACGTCACAACAGAACAAAATGAAGCCACTACACATACAGGCCAAGTGGCTGAGGCGGAAAGTTGAAAACGGTGTGATGAACGAAGTTGGAAAAGTAAGTGAAGGTTTTTGTCTTTTTCAGTCCAAAATAACTTTTTTTTTAATACTTTTTACATACCATGTTCATTACACTACATTAGTATGTCCGTCGACGAAATGTGTCCGCTGTCACTTCTGGTGTCTCTGTCATTTCCTTTGTGGCTTACAGTTGTGTTGTGGCTTTATATTATTGTCTTGTGGCATTTGCATTTTGTGTGACCTTTCTAGGCCAGGTAGGTATCTGCCATTCTATGTTTTGAAGACTGATGGCTCGTGGCAATGACACCACAGACGGGCAGACAGACTTGAGTCAGGTTTAACGTCCTTATTAAAATTGCTAAACTACATATACAGTGTGCTGTTGTTAAATAATTGTCTTTTTTCTAATGTCGAATAATTGCCCTATAAAACCATGTTCGATTTATATAGATCTTCCAGAATGCGAACTTGCTGATGTAGTTGAATCTTAGGAATATTAGACTAGACTTAGACTTTCTTTTTATTGTCATTCAAATTTGAACTTTACAGTACAGATAAGAACAAAATTGTGTTGCATTAGCTCATTGTAGTGCAGGATAAAAGAGAATATGAATCGATATATGAATCGATAGATTGATGGAGTGCATGATTCGTTACACACATAAATAATATCGTACATCATTTACCATGCGGTGATTCTTTGTCTTGTCTTACCAAGTCCAGGTGTTATCTACTTAATATGATCGGCTTAATTTTCATAGAGCTCACAGGTGGCAACACTGTCCCTGACGTCTTTGATTGAGTGACGGACAAAGTCACTTCCGGAAAAACACAAAAAGCAATGTGTTTGTGTACGAAATAAACGCTTAAAGGGGAACATTATCACAATTTTAGAAGGGTTAAAACCATTTAAAATCAGTTCCCAGTGGTTTATTTTATTTTTCGAAGTTTTTTTCACAATTTTACCCATCACGCAATATCCCTAAAAAAAGCTTCAAAATGCCTGATTTTAACCATCGATATATACACCTGTCCATTTTCCTGTGACGTCACATAGTGATGCCGATACAAACAAACATGGCGGATAGAACAGCAAGTTTATAGCGACATTAGCTCGGATTCAGACTCGGATTTGAGCGGTTTAAGCGATTCAACAGATTACGCATGTATTGAAACGGATGGTTGTAGTGTGGAGGCAGGTAGCGAAAACAAAATTGAAGAAGAAACTGAAGCTATTGAGCCATATCGGTTTGAACCGTATGCAAGCGAAACCGACGAAAACGACACGACAGCCAGCGACACGGGAGAAAGTGAGGCTGAATTTGGCGATCGCCTTCTAACCAACGATTGGTATGTGGTTGTTTGGCATTAAAGGAAACTAACAACTATGAACTAGGTTTACAGCATATGAAATACATTTGGCAACAACATGCACTTTGAGAGTGCAGACAGCCCAGTTTTCATCAATTAATATATTCTGTAGACATACCCTCATCCGCTCTCTTTTCCTGGGGGTCTGGCGGCAGATTTCTTTGACTTTATCGTTGGAAATGCATCTGCTTTGAGTCTCAGAGGATATCCACAGATTCTTGCCATCTCTGTCGTAGCATAGCTTTCGTCGGTAAAGTGTGCAGAGCAAACGTCCAATTTCTTGCCACTTTTGCATCTTTGGGCCACTGGTGCAACTTTAATCCGTCTCTGTTCGTGTTATTACACTCTCCGACAACACACCGACGAGGCATGATGTCTCCAAGGTACGGAAAACAGTCGAACAAACGGAAAATAACAGAGCTGATTTGACTCGGTGTTTGTAATGTGTTTGAGAAAATGGCGGATTGCTTCCCGATGTGACGTCACGTTGTGACGTCATCGCTCCGAGAGCGAATAATAGAAAGGCGTTTAATTCGCCAAAATTCACCCATTTAGAGTTCGGAAATCGGTTTAAAAAATATATGGTCTTTTTTCTGCAACATCAAGGTATATATTGACGCTTACATAGGTCTGGTGATAATGTTCCCCTTTAACCATGCAGTTTGTTGAGTCAGGACTAAAGTAGACAGAACAACCTGAGGTATGTTCCTGCAGCTTGTTAATATCTGTACGGATAAATATCTGTAGTTTAGGTGCGTTAGGGAGCACACAATGGTGTCTGGCTGCAGCTTTTTGTGATGTGGACTGACTTTATTGCCGGACTGATTGGTTAGGCTGCAAGAGGTAGGCTTTATTTTGAATGGTTGGGAGAAAAGTGACAGTTGTGGAGGAACTGAGAGTGATGTTTTATTTTGCCATATGTGACCAACTTATGCTAGACACTTGTTTGTAGTTGTTTTGGTGCGTTTACGGCAGGTAGTAACGGATCTCGCACAATAAGGCAAATGTGCATCGATCAACTTCTTGTTCTCTTTACACGTACACAAAGATGTTTCAGTATGTGTGTTATATCAACTCTTTACTGCTTGGACGGCACAACCCTGAGACAAGTATTACTTCAACCGAATACTCATATTCAAGGTATGCTCGCAATTTAAAGCATAACTAAAAGCCAAGAAACTGCTCTTATCTCAAGGTACTCGTAAGTTGTAGTACCTCTGTATCCTCAATAAGGGGGTACCTTTTATTCAATTTACCCTCAGCAACAGACTCGTAAATGTTCCTAATCTTGGAATGTGCTGATCTATCCATAGCAGCAAATGCCGGAATTTGACCAAACATTTCTAAAACTTGAAAAAGATTCACAAACTCAAATCAAAAGGAAAACAGAGCAAGTGTTAGTTCTCGGGATAAACCCTGTTTGGGGGTGCTCTTACACCTCATTGTAAACTACTTGAGTCACCGTAAATCCTGCCAACACAAGTGCAGCCTTGCCATCCGTGAATGCGTCACCCCCTTTCTCAGTTGCCTTGAGTGGGGGACGCGGGGTGTCGATTGCCGCTGTGCTCCACGAAGGCATGCGACAGACACATGGCCTACTCTGTCCCTGCAAACAAGACCATGAATGGGCTGGAAAAAAACATGCCACAGAGGCGTCACATAAAGGAGCTTTGACTACTTTTAGTTTGCTTTCCAGTATTCCAGAAGTAACCCATTCGAACCACTTGTGTTTCAGATTGTCAATTATTATCTCCTCAGCTTACAATAGTCAATCATTGGCCCTTTTGTGACCTTTGAATCTTTCTAGCTTAAAGCAACTAACAGAAATGTAAAATGGTATTTTAATTCACATTGCATCAGCATTTCCAGAAGACATTCTTTTTTTGACAAAACTGTCTCTTCGTTAATTCCTTTTGACGCTCCGTTTAGCAGCCATATTGACTTGTTGTCTGCCGTATGTTTGTTGCGATGTTCTCCCTTTACTTTTTGGAATGCCACAAATGGATCTGGGGTATAATCACATTCCATCTGTTGTCCTGGAGTATTTGCCTCCTAATTGTGCTGTAAAGGAAGTGGAATTGCTGTTTCCTCTCAGTGCACACATGCAAACACCCAAACTGTGGTTTGTGGTGCGGGGGCAGGTCCTATCTAAACAGGCCTATTGGCTGTTGGTGCCAGATAGGAAGTGCTTGGCTTGCACTACATCAATAACGTGAAAACCACCATTCCATTCACTACCCTTCTTGTCACCAAACAATGCTCTCCTTCCACTTTCCTAACAGCATTTATTATCAATCTTTTTAAAAAACAAAACAAAGAAAGCCGTCCCAATAGATAAGCTGCATCTAATCAGGACGTTTCTGTTCTGTTCTGCATGTTAAGACTGTAAATAAGCTCTTGCTTTCATTTTACGACCTGTCAAGGCAGGTAATTCTTTGTTTAGTTTTTGGATGTTTTTCTTGTGTTTTGTTTCACCTCCTGTCTAGCGCTCTTATTTTGTCTCCACATCCTGTTTTGTTTGTGTCGTCCCTGCAGTAGCTTCACCCCTGCTGCTTGGCGCTGTCTTTTTACACATTCAGTAGTATTTGTTATTCTAGAATTGTACTATGTGTATTTCCTTTTGTTGTAAGCTCTCTGTTAAGCTTACCTTTTTCATACATAGTTCCCTCTGTGCACTCTACTGCTGCACTGTATTGTATTTTTTGTGTCCTTTTCCATGCACAATTTTACCTTTGCTTTTTGGTGCATTTCCCTGCTACACTCTGTTTGTCTTTTTGAATATTAAATACCTTTCTACCTGCAGGTTGCCTGCTGACTCCTGCATTTTGGGGTCAGGACCTCGGTTACAAAGAGCATACGTAACAGAATTATCCCACCAAGAGAATTGTTCCTCATTGAGAAGGAAAATAATAGGATCCTCAAGGAAAGGAAAGGATGGTGGAAGCACAATTGCCATGGTATTCTTTGGTGGATGTGGACGAAGAAGAGACAGAGGAGGATTTGCCTTCCAATGCAATGGAGGCATGGGTTTGGCTCATGGCAAAGGTGATGGAGGCTGAGAGTTTTTTGCTGAGACCAGGGATTTTGGGCTCGAAAAGGTTGGTGACTAGTTCGTATCGTTGACTTAAAAGAGCCAATCAAAAGTTTGCACAACTGTCCGACCAATCCGTGACATTAAAATGCAGGTATCTATTGGACCACCATCATGGCGTACCGTTACACAAGGTCATGGCAAAACATGTTTGTTTGCTAACAGGTTCAGCATTTGTGGATTAGCTGTTGCAATAAGATGCAAAAACTTTGAGACAAATGCAACAAAACAACCCTGCGTGTGTGTGTGCGTGTATCTGTGTGTGCACTCCAATCCCTGTTGCCCTTCATCTGTCAAAACATGATAAGATATAAAACTCTGCAGGGCGACGGGAACAAGCAGCCTTCCTCTTCAATCTCCTTAAACAAATACCAGGCAAATGGATGAATTTTGAGCAGCCGCCGCCCCTCTGTATCGCTAGACGGATCTTTTGCTTTATTTCATTCCTCCACCTTCTCTGGGCTTTTCCAAAGCAACTCTAATAAGATTCCCTTTTACTGTCTTTGCAGCCCACATAGCGCCGGCGTCTTTGTTTAATCACAAAGTCTATTAAAAGGCAATTAAATACCACACAGGTAATATGTATAATCCTCTCAACAAATCCGGGATCAAATATGCAAATAGTAGGTGTGTAACGGTTGGCCACAATTGGGGTCCAGTACTGTACTTCAGTACGACGGTTTTAAGGTCCAATTTATCATGGGTACATGTATGTAACAATAGTTATGTATGTATGTATGTGTGTATATATACAGGACTGTCTCAGAAAATTAGAATATTGTGATAAAGTCCTTTATTTTCTGTAATGCAATTAAAAAAACAAAAATGTCATACATTCTGGAT
>NC_084552.2:29327832-29330332 GCF_033978685.3 Nerophis lumbriciformis | reverse complement strand
AAAATTAGTATATCGTCTAAATAAACTACCACGAAACGGTCGAGCATGTAGCGCAGGACGTCATTTATGAGGCCCTGAAAAACGGCAGGAGCATTGGTGAGGCCGAAAGGCATGACCAGGTATTCAAAATGTCCTAGGGATGTGTTGAAAGCAGTTTTCCATTCATCTCCTTGCTTAATTCTAACTAAATGGTAAGCATTGCGGAGGTCCAATTTGGTGAAATGTCTAGCAGTGTGTAGTGGGTTGAAAGCTGAGTCGAGAAGCGGAAGCGGATATTTATTCTTAACAGTAATATTATTGAGGGCACGGTAATCGAAGCAGGGGCGATGTGTCTTGTCCTTCTTCTCCACAAAAAAGAACCCGGCAGCTAGTGGAGAGTTGGATGGGCGGATAAGACCAGAAGCAAGTGAAGTAGTGATATAGTCCTCTAGAGCATGTCTTTCGTGTCGAGAAATGTTGTATAGTCGCGAAGAAGGGAGTGTAGCACCAGGGAGGAGATCAATACCACAATCGTAGGGACGGTGTGGAGGTAACGACAACGCTCGATCTTTGCTAAAAACTTCTTTAAGGTCGTGATAAGCAGTGGGCACAACCGACAAATCAATGACTTCCTGTGTGACGACGCGCAAGGACCTTGTGCGAGGGCATGCAGACCGCAGACAATGTAAATGACAAAAAATTCCCCAATTAATTATTGTAGCTTTGGCCCAGTCAATATGGGGATTGTGTTTAGCTAGCCAGGTAAGCCCAAGCACAACCGGAGCAGAACGAGAGGGTATGACTAGAAAAATGATTGATTCAAAATGGTTCCCAGATAATTGAAGAGATAACGGAAGGGTCTGATGTATAACGCTCGCCAGGTGACTTCCGTCGAGGGATCGGACAACTCTAGGTTTATGTAACTTAGTAACGGGTATGGAATAATGCTTAATTACAGACTCATCGATGAAATTATCGTCGGAACCAGAATCAACAAGTGCCCTAATGTCCAATTTCTGGGATAAGTCCCAGGCTAGCGTACACGATAGTTGAAGTCTGGACAGTGTCTGACCTGTAGCGGACAGTAGAGGGGCATGGTCGATCGCTGGAGGATGTGAAGCTGGAACAGGGCGAGGAGGCGACGCCTGAGTGCGTAGAGGTGGCGGCGCTTGAGTGCGTAGAGGTGGCGGCGCTTGAGTGCGTAGAGTTGGCGGCGCTTGAGTGCGTAGAGTTGGCGGCGCTTGAGTGCGTAGAGTTGGCGGCGCTTGAGTGCGTAGAGGTGGCGGCGCTTGAGTGCGGCGGCGAACAGGACGATGAGGACAGTGGGAGAGGCGATGCTCCACTTCTCCACAATATAAACACAGCTGGAGGCGGATGCGACGATCCCTCTCAGCTGGAGATAGACGATTACCTCCGAGCAGCATGGGTTCCTCTTCCTGTGGTATCGGCAGGGCATCGACACTGGGTATCGGTGCAAATGTTTGACGCGCTCCATGGCCACTCCCACTGCGCGACGAAGTGCAGAGTCCCTGACGTCGAAAACTCTCTCTCTCCCAGTCAACGAGGCGATTTTCAACCCTCCCCGCCAGAGCGACAAGCTCGTCGAGGTTGTCGGGAGTCTTGAGCGGGATCATGTGTTTCCGGACTCGCTCAGCCAGACCGAGGGAGAAGACGTCCACCAATGCGGAAGTGGGCCATCCGCTCTCAGCAGCGAGCCTTCGGAATTCGATGGCGAAGTCCGTGACGCTGCGCTGACCTTGCTGTAGACGAAGTAATGACCGTGCTGCCTCACGTCCTGGTCTTTCGCGCTGGAAAATGTTCTTCATGGCTTTGGCAAAAGCGGCATACGAGGCACACACGGGAGATTGACGCCCCCATTCCGCGGTGGCCCAGGCGGAAGCCCGGCCACTCATATGGGACATGACAAAAGCCACACGAGCTCTTTCAGTGTAAAAAGAGGTTGGCAATAGTTCAAAAAAAATCTCACACTGGGTGAGGAAAGACCGCACGTCACCTGACTTGCCGGAGAAACGCTCGGGCTTGGAGAGTGGTGGACACGTAGCAGGAGGGGTGTCGTCAGGCAACGGAATATCTGCGGGTCGAGGATGGCTCAGCGGGACTGCTGCGTCGGCGGTGGGGGAAGTCATCGACTGCAGAGCGGTGAGTACGCTTCCCAGCTTTGTCTCCAAGATATTTATGCGAGCATCTTGGCGTTCCGCCATGGCTTTGACGCCAGCCCTAAGCACGCCAAATTGTTCTTCCTGTTGGTCTAGAGTTCTTCTGACCGGGTCGATCTCTGCGAGGTCCATGATGTGGCTGGTTATTATGTTGCGAACTGGTCAAGGGGGTGACCCCGGGATGCAGAGACGAGAGGCAAGTTTGAATAACAAAAAGGGAAAACATTTAATGAGTCCAAAAAGTGTAACAAAAAGCGATGGGGGCAGAAGTGCACACCATGAATATTTAAATGAAAACAGGTTTCTCAGTGGTTGGCAGGGGGAGAAGCCAGGGCACACTAAGA
>NC_084552.2:29302832-29315332 GCF_033978685.3 Nerophis lumbriciformis | reverse complement strand
TAATGGACCACAATGGAAAACAAGCTTTTTGGCTTTTTGTGCCATCCATTTGCCTTTTTAAAGCATTACATGTGTTCAACTCTTTAAGATGTCAATAGACTTCTCAATCTATCAATCAATCAATTATCTTGGTGAGGAGAGGTTAATTTGCATGCAACAACTCCGCCTCTCAAAACAAACAAACAAAACAAAAAAGTGGCTTGAAAATAGGTCTCACCAAAGAACCACCAATACATGTTTTGTGGACCACAAGGAAAAAATATATACTTTTTAAATACCTTAAGCGGGCCCATAACAAAACATTCTGCCCGTGACCTAAAGCAAAAGATAGCAGTGAGACGGCTCATCAAATTCGTACACCGAGGTACCACCTCAGTCACAACTGTATGGGCAGAGGCCAGCTTCCTCATCTCATTAGTAAGAAAATTAATGTTGCGTTCCGTTTCAATTAACCTTAGCGGGGTGCAGGAGCGAGAATTGAGGGTGAGGGTGCAGCAGTTAAGGGGGCACCCAGAGCAGCGGAGGTCAAAGTAATTGAATCAAAGTAACAATCACGACAAGGCCGCTAAGTTGTTTCTGGGCGAATGTTGACGTGTCGTGTGTGTGAGTGTGTTGGTGTGTGTGCGTGTCATGAAGAACATATACATAAAGAAAGTACTTATTTGACTTCTGACGTGGCGTTACTCACATGCTGGGTTGAATACGAAGGTTATTTTTATGTTCTGTTATTTAATTCAACCAAAAGCTTCTAAAATACAAAACCAAGGAAATTGTGAATACTCAACTTGCATTCAATTGAATAGACTGCAAAGACAAGATATTTAATGTTCGAACTGAGAAACTTTTTTTTTTTTTTTTTGCAAATAATCATTAACTTAGTGGCAGCAACACATTGCAAAAAAGTTGGCACAGGGGCATTTTTACCACTGTGTTACATGGCCTTTCCTTTTAACAATGCTTAGTAAACATTTGGGAACTAAGGAGACCAATTTTTGAAGCTGTTCAGGCATTTCTGGGTGTTGTTGATAAATGGCTTTCGCTTTGCATAGTAGAGGTTTAACTTGCACTTACAGATGTAGCGACAAACTGTAGTTACTGACAGTGGTTTTCTGAAGTTTTCTGAGCCTATGTGGTGATATCCTTTACATACTGATTTCGGTTTTTGATGCAGTACCGCCTGAGGGATCGAAGGTCACGGGCATTGCCACTTACGTGCAGTGATTTCTCCAGATTCTCTGTTCCCCTTTGATGATATTACAGACCCTAAATGGTGAAATCTCAAAATTCCTTGCAATAGCTCTTTGAGAAATGTTGTTCTTAAACAATTTGCTCACACATTTGTTCACAAAGTGGTGACCCTCGCCCCATCCGTGCCAGCTTTTTTTGAAACACGTTGCAGGCATCAAATTTCAAATGAGCTAATATTTGAAAAAATAAAGTTTACCACTTCGAACGTTAAGTATCTTTTCTTAGCCGTCTATTCAATTAATTATAGTTTGAAAAGGATTTGCAAATTATTGGAATCTGTTTTTATTTACGATTTACACAACGTGCCAACTTCACTGGTTTTGGGGTTTGTATACTTTTAAGGAAGTGTCACTCACACAGCAAGAGAGCAGAGGAGAGTGACAGCACTTCCAGTGCATTTTCTCTTACATATTTCTATGTTCTCTATGTCATTTGAACACTGGTCTGTGTCTCTGGGTCTTGGGTTCACATTTGCGCTCAAGTGAACCTAACAGCACCAGGACTCACTTGCAAGGGGACCTTGACCCATCTCTCAAAGTTGCTTGGTGCAGACCAGGGTTTGAATGATTCGGTACCAGCAAAGCAAACAAGCCAGAGTTACTTCAAACCGAGTGTGTGAATGCGCCAGACTCTTACTATAACATTTGTTGTAATTGTTATATATTGTTATATATTGTATGTTGTATATTATATTCTATTTTAATTATTTATTTTTTATCATGTTCTGTTTGTGTTGTGTTGTGTTTGCTCGGTACTCGTTTTATCTTTTAACCTGCTCATTGTACAGCACTTTGGCTACCCCTGTGGTAAATTTTAAATGTGCTTTATAAATAAAGTTGATTTGATTTGATTTGATGTATGATATAAAAATATAATATAATATATCAGTAGATATCATATACTGTACATATACTGTGTTATGTAAATATTACGTATATATGTTATATTTTATGTTGCTATATTTAGACTATTTTATACCTGCATTATCCTTTCCATCCTTACACTTTCCATCATTTGTAACTGTGTGGAACAATTTCCCTTGTGGATCATTAAAGTCATATAGTATTCCAGCTGGTATTGAGCCATCAAACCTCCTGCTCAAATTATCACAGTCAAATTGGATTCAATCCACACTTTAGAAAATAATAATTTTGAATATATTTCATTGAGTAACTAATTTTGAACCACAAAACATACAGGTGGAACTCCAAAATTAGAATATCATGCAAAAGTCAATTAATTCCGGACAGTTTTAAAAATGTCAATTATTTTTAATCCGTCAGTTAAAAACAAAAACATTCCAACAGTTTGGAAATGTGCTTTTGTCCTCCCTTTATTAAAAAAGAGGTGATCCAGCAGTTATTTCTAATTATAGGCCAATATCAAATGTATGTGTCTTATCAAAAATTCTGGAATCTCTTGTTTGTGATCAGTTGAAAGAGTTCCTCTATTCAAACAAAATGATTAGGAAACAGCACAGCACTATCACTGCTACAATGAAGGTGGTAAATGACATCATTGTAGTGCTTGATAAAAAAAAAACAACAGTACTGTACGTGCCTCACTTTTTATTGATCTCTCCAAAGCGTTTGACACTGTAGACCACGCTATTTTAAAACACAGGCTGTGTCTCATTGGAATGTCAGAATATACGGTCGCTTGCTTTTCAGATTATTTAGAAAACAGGACCATCCATCCCATCCATTTTCTACCGCTTATTCCCTTCAGGGTCTCGGGGGGCACTGGAGCCTATCTCAGCTACAATCGGGTGGAAGGCAAGGTACGAAAACAGGACCCAGTGTATTAAATACGAGGGCCTTTGTACGGAACTTGTCACTGTTCAAAACAGGGATCGGGCCCCTCTTATTTAACTGTACATCAATGATTTTGAACACCATTTATTCGATGCTAACCTGCATCTTTTTGCTGACGATACAATTATTTATTGTTCTGGATCATCTGTTGAACAGGCTGTTAATTCCCTGCAAAGCTTTTCTTGCTGTGCAGAATTCACTTATTGACTTGAAACTGGTTGTCAATGCTGACAAGACAAAAACTTATGCTGTTTTCCAAACATAAAAGGGTGCCTCAAACTCCCCCGGTAGTGTTGGCGAAAAATATATAATTTCGGCTATTTTTGGGTTTTGTCAGGAATCCCGTTGAGGTTTTAGCATGTCTCCCACAACTACAGGACCAGTATTGTGCCGTTGAAACAAGACAGTTTTTAATTTTTTTGGGTAAAGGTCCCCACTTACGATCATTAAGCAAAAAAACATTTTTGAAAAACATTAATTTTCTGCCATTTTTGGGATTTTGAGGACTCCTGATGAGGTTTTGAGTCTCTTACAACTACATGACTATTGTGCCGTTTAAGGAAGACAGTTTTAAATTATTTTTTTGGTAAGGGTCCCCCCTTATGACATTTTAACAGAAAAAAGCTTTAGAAAAATATTTTTTTGCAATTTTCAATTGTTGTCGATACTTCTGATCAGGTTTTGAGACATCTCCCACAACTCAAGGACCAGTATTGTGGCGTTGAAGGACAGTAAACATTTTACAACATTTTAGCGAAACAAAGTTTTGGAAAAATATATATATTTTTTGCCATTTTCGATTTTTGTCGGGACTCCCAATGAGGTTTTGAGACGTCTCCCACAACTACAGGACCAGCATTATGCCATTTAAGAAACCGTTTATTTTTTATTTTTTGGGTATAGGGTATGACATTTAAGCCAAAAAAAGTTTTCAAAAAATATACATTTTCTGCCATTTACAGGTTTTGTAGGGACTCCCGATGAGGTTTTGGGATATCGCCCCCAACTACAGAACCAGTATTGTGCCATTTAAGAACATTTTCAAATGTTTGGGGGTAAAGGTCCCCCTTACGACATTTTAGCAAAAAAGAGTTTGGGAAAAATAATATTTTTCTGCCATTTTTGGGTTTTGTGGGGACTTTCAATGAGGTTTTGAGATGTCTCCACAACTCCAGGGCCAGTATTGTGCCATTGAAGCAAGACAGTTTTTAAGGTTTTTGTGTAAGGGCCCCCCCTTTGGACATTTAAGCGAAAAAAGTTGCGGAAAAATATAAATTTTCCGCTATTTTCGGGTTTTGTCGAGGACTCAATGAGGTTTTGGGACGTCTCCCATAACTACATGACCAGTATTGTTCAGTTTAAGAAAGACAGTTTTTGAAATGTTTTGGGTAAAGTTACCCCTTACGACATTTCAGCAAAAACAATTTTGGGAAAAAAATCATTTTCTGCCATTTTCCGGTTTTATCCCAATGAGGTTTTGAGACATTTCCCACAACTCCAGGACCAGTATTGTGGTGTTGAAGCAAGACAGTTTTTAAAATTTTTGGGGTGGGATGGTCTTCTCTGTCCACTAGGACACAGTGTCATTGGTACACTTTTATTCACAAGGCTCTTCAGGGATAATTGCCTGATTACATTTGTACATTAATTACACAGTGAAGTACGGACTCTTATGCACTGAGATCCAACTACCAGCTGTTGCTCTTTGTCCCTTTTGCTCACACTGAGCTGTGGAAAAATGTTTTTGTCTATGCAGCTCCTTGTGCTTGGAACATGTTACAAAGAGACTCGAAGCTGACTGAATTGTTATCCTTAAATGCTTTTAAATCTAAACTGAGAGCATTTGAAAACAAGAAAGAAGATGCATGCAGGTAAGAGAGTATATGTTACTCTTTAAGCAAGGTTACATGCACGGGTAAGCTAAAGACTTTCTTGTCACAACAATAAAAAACGAACTCAAGATGTCGCATGAAGCGAACAATGGATTAGCACCTACTAAAAGGCGAGACGGATATAAGAAGCATGATTTGCTTCGAAACATGTGGGAACACAATTACTTGAGACAGGTGTGGGGGACGACATTTGGGAAGTGGTTACGACACAGCGGGACCACACATACACACGGGAAGGAGAAATATATAACTTGACACTAACATAGGCAGAAATAATAACCAAAATCCAAAACTAAACATGTCGCGAAGTTACAGGTCTTGACGGTACTCTCCCTTAAGGGAGGGATTCCAGACATCCCAGAAAACAAAAATAGAAGTCCAAAGTCACGGGATGGTGGAGGGAAGAGTTGGTGACGGATCGCCAGGCCAAGTGTCCCCAAAGCCACCGAAGACAAGTCAGGTAGCACGGCGGGCGTCCATGAACTGGCCACACTTGTGGCTGACAAGGAGGCAAACGAGGGCCGAAAGCTGCAGAGCTCTATGCCCAGGTCCTGGGTGCCCATGCACTGGGCACACACGTGGCCAACAAGGGGCCGGATATGGGCGGGAATAAATCCTCAGCAGCCATGGTTGTCCACGCCCAAGTCCCTGGTATGGCTGCTGATGGCAAGGGGGGCATCCATGGTGCAGACATCCTTGCGGCAGACAAAGAGAAGGAGTGTGGGCGCCAGGCAGGCACTTCTGCAGTAGGCGAGCAGACTAAAGAGCTGGAGGCGAAGCTGAAGCTGGCTGTTGAGCTGGAGGCGAAGCTGGAGCTGACTGCAGAGCTGGAGAAACTAAGGCTGACTGCAGAGCTGGAGAAAAGCTGGGGCTGACTGCAGATCGAGAGAGGAAGCTGAGGCTGACTGCAGAGCGAGAGACGAAGCTGAGGCTGACTGAAGAGCTGGAGACGAAGCTGGGGCTGACTGCTGAGCTGGAGACTAAGCTGAGACTGACTGCAGAGCTGGAGACAAAGCTGGGGCTGACTGCTGAGCTGGAGACAAAGCTGGAGCTGACTGCAAAGCGGCATCGGACCCGCTGGAGGAGAGGCTGGAAGTGGCGTCGGACCCGCTGGAGGAGAGGCTGGTGAGTTTTGAGAGGCTGTGGAGTGGGTGAGGTGGGTGGAGCTTGTATCTTCGGGGGAGGAGCTTGCATATGGGTAGGCCTCTGCCTGGGAGGCAGAGGCTGACTGGATTCTTTAACAATAAAAATGTCCATATAGTCAGCAGTGGCTGAATTAATGTCACTTTGTAGAGGCTGACGAGTGGCATTTTAAACGGCAAGAGTGTCTAAATTGAGCGTGTCACATGAAGGCGCTCCTGGAGCCGGCGGGCTAACGTTATTTGGCTGCGACAGGTCTGAGCCCGAAGACTGGCTTGGGCCGCCCTGCGCTACGGTTTCCTTTTGTAGGGTTGAGGAGCCGCTTGACCCCCATGTGAGGGCCCTGCGATAGTCCCTCAATTGTGGATTTTTTGAAAAGTTGTATTTTATTACTTTTTTCAAATGTATTTGTTGATTTATTTTACATTGTATTAAATAGTTGATATATATATATATATATATATATATATATATATATATATATATATATATATATATATATATATATATATATATATATATATATATACACATATATATATATATATTAGGGGTGTGGGAAAAAAATCGATTCAAATTCGAATCGCGATTCACACGTTGTGCGATTCAGAATCGATTCTCATTTTTAAAAAATCGATTTTTTTTATTTATTTATTTGTATTATTTAAAAAAATATACATTTTATTTTTTTTATTTTTTTTTTTTTTATTAATCAATCCAACAAAACAATACACAGCAATAGCATAACAATGCAATCCAATTCCAAAACCAAACCCGACCCAGCAACACTCAGAACTGCAATAAACAGAGCAATTGAGAGGAGACACTAACACGACACAGAACAAACCAAAAGTAGTGAAACAAAAATGAATATTATCAACAACAGTATCAATATTAGTTACAATTTCAACATAGCAGTGATTAAAAATCCCTCATTGACAATATCATTAGACATTTATAAAAAAAAAAGAAAAAAAAGAATAGTGTCACAGTGGCTTACACTTGCATCGCATCTCATAAGTTTGACAACACACTGTGTCCAATATTTTCACAAAGATAAAATAAGTCATATTTTTTGTTCATTTAATAGTTAAAACAAATTTACATTATTGCAATCAGTTGATAAAACATTGTCCTTTACAATTATAAAAGCTTTTTACAAAAATCTACTACTCTGCTTGCATGTCAGCAGACTGGGGTAGATCCTGCTGAAATCCTATGTATTGAATGAATAGAGAATCGTTTTTGAATCGGGAAAAAATCGTTTTTGAATCGAGAATCGTGTTGAATTGAAAAAAGAAAAATCTATTTTGAATCGAATCGTGACCCCCAAGAATCGATATTGAATCGAATCGTGCGACACCCAAAGATTCACAGCCCTAATATATATATACACACATACATACTGTATGTAAATGATGATATATATATATATATATATATATGTATGTGTGGGGAAAAAAAATCACAAGACTATTTCATCTCTACAGGCCTGTTTCATGAGGGGGGTACCCTCAATCGTCAGGAGATTTTAATGGGAGCATTCGCATACCATGGTTTATATAGGGCACAGAGTGGGTGGGTACAGGCTGGCCTAGGGGCGTGGTGATTGGTTCATGTGTTACCTAGGAGGTGTTTCCGTCTATGGCGGCATGTTGTTACAATTTCGCTGCGCTTGTTGAGGGATGACAGGTCTGGACGGTAGATAATAAACAGTTTCTCTTTCAAGCATAGGTTGCATCTTTTATTACCACTATTGTAAGGTGTGCTGGATGCAAGAATTTGCCATGTTATTGAATATTCAACATTATTGTCTTTGAGGTCCCAAATGTGTTTGCTGAGTTCTGTGGTATTTCGCAGGTTTTTGTTCCTGAAAGAAGCCTTGTGGTTGTTCCATCTGGTTTTGAATTCACCCTCGGTTAATCCTACATATGTGTCGGATGTGTTAATGTCCTTGCGTATTACCTTAGATTGGTAGACAACTGATGTTTGTAAGCATCCCCCGTTGAGGGGGCAATCAGGTTTCTTTCGACAGTTACATGCTTTGTTGGTTTTGGAGTCGTTCTGACTGGGGGTCGACGGCTCATTTGCAATTGTTTTGTTGTGGTTTGAGATGATTTGTCGTATATTGTTCATGCAGCTGTAGCTCAATTTGATGTTGTTCTTGTTGAATACTTTTCTTAGGTTGTTGTCTTTGGGAAAGTGTTTGTCAATCAGGTTGAGGAATTTGTGTCCAATGTTCGTTGAGACGTTTTTGCTGTATGGGGGGTTGTACCAGATGATGCCGTTTCGTTTTCTGTTCTTTTTTGGCTGGTTTCCTGGCGTGGGTTCATAGGTGAGGGTGAAATTGTATCCGCTTTCATCAAGGGCTTTTTGGTACGGGGGGGTTGCTTGGTCAAATTCAGCTTTGCTAGATGACAGCATCGATAGCCTTTTATTGATTCCGGTAGGTATTCTTTTCGTGGTGGTGGGTGGATGGTTGCTGTCATGGTGCACGTATTGGAGTGTTGTGTTGTGTTTCGTGAATGGTTGGTAGCTGTTATTTCTCAGGTTGAAAGTGACGTCAAGAAAGTTGACGGTTTGCTTGTTGGCTTCAATCGTGATCCGTAGGCCGTTCTCTTTGAAAATTTGGCATATGCGCTTCTTGGTATTCTCGCTGCTCCTTGGCGAGGCGCGACACACTGCCAGTCCGTCATCACGGTAAATACCAAGGTTCAGATTGAGGCTAGCGAGCTGGGAGAGGAGGAAACTCCCAACGAGTTCACACGTTTCTGCTCCGTCAAAACTTCCCATAGTGACGTCAAATGTTGCATTGTTCTTTTTTTGCCATGGTGTACTGTTGTGGATGAGAATGGAGTTTTTTGCGTGGATGATGATGTTTCTTTCGTTGCCTGTGATTGAGTCGTAGTCTGAGGCGAAGTCTAGTGCTTGGAAGCCTTCATCACATTGAAGGATCACAAACCCAACTTCGCAAATAACCCAACATGCTGACTAATAAACCCAACTAAATCTGAAATAGGAAAAATCAGCAAAATAATCCTGGACAGAGTCAACACAAAAATCAAGGACAAAACACCACTCAACCAATGGAGAAATACAGCAGCAGTAATCAAATGGTTCAACAACATCCAAGACAAACAACAGCACAACTTTATCTCCTTTGATATCGAGGAATTTTACCCTTCCATCACGCAAGACCTACTGACTCAAGCACTAGACTTCGCCTCAGACTACGACTCAATCACAGGCAATGAAAGAAACATCATCATCCACGCAAAAAACTCCATTCTCATCCACAACAGTACACCATGGCAAAAAAAGAACAATGCAACATTTGACGTCACTATGGGAAGTTTTGACGGAGCAGAAACGTGTGAACTCGTTGGGAGTTTCCTCCTCTCCCAGCTTGCTAGCCTCAATCTGAACCTTGGTATTTACCGTGATGACGGACTGGCAGTGTGCCGCGCCTTGCCAAGGAGCAGCGAGAATACCAAGAAGCGCATATGCCAAATTTTCAAAGAGAACGGCCTACGGATCACGATTGAAGCCAACAAGCAAACCGTCAACTTTCTTGACGTCACTTTCAACCTGAGAAATAACAGCTACCAACCATTCACGAAACCCAACACAACACTCCAATACGTGCACCATGACAGCAACCATCCACCCACCACCACGAAAAGAATACCTACCGGAATCAATAAAAGGCTATCGATGCTGTCATCTAGCAAAGCTGAATTTGACCAAGCAACCCCCCCGTACCAAAAAGCCCTTGATGAAAGCGGATACAATTTCACCCTCACCTATGAACCCACGCCAGGAAACCAGCCAAAAAAGAACAGAAAACGAAACGGCATCATCTGGTACAACCCCCCATACAGCAAAAACGTCTCAACGAACATTGGACACAAATTCCTCAACCTGATTGACAAACACTTTCCCAAAGACAACAACCTAAGAAAAGTATTCAACAAGAACAACATCAAATTGAGCTACAGCTGCATGAACAATATACGACAAATCATCTCAAACCACAACAAAACAATTGCAAATGAGCCGTCGACCCCCAGTCAGAACGACTCCAAAACCAACAAAGCATGTAACTGTCGAAAGAAACCTGATTGCCCCCTCAACGGGGGATGCTTACAAACATCAGTTGTCTACCAATCTAAGGTAATACGCAAGGACATTAACACATCCGACACATATGTAGGATTAACCGAGGGTGAATTCAAAACCAGATGGAACAACCACAAGGCTTCTTTCAGGAACAAAAACCTGCGAAATACCACAGAACTCAGCAAACACATTTGGGACCTCAAAGACAATAATGTTGAATATTCAATAACATGGCAAATTCTTGCATCCAGCACACCTTACAATAGTGGTAATAAAAGATGCAACCTATGCTTGAAAGAGAAACTGTTTATTATCTACCGTCCAGACCTGTCATCCCTCAACAAGCGCAGCGAAATTGTAACAACATGCCGCCATAGACGGAAACACCTCCTAGGTAACACATGAACCAATCACCACGCCCCTAGGCCAGCCTGTACCCACCCACTCTGTGCCCTATATAAACCATGGTATGCGAATGCTCCCATTAAAATCTCCTGACGATTGAGGGTACCCCCCTCATGAAACAGGCCTGTAGAGATGAAATAGTCTTGTGATTTTTTTTCCCCACACATACATATATTGCGCTCTACTACGGTATCGAGCACTATTTTTTGGATAACCTTATTAAGACATATATATATATATATATATATATATATATATATATATATATACACACACACAGTATGTCTGTGTTATCTTATGTACTGTAAATGTTAAACGCCAACAGTATGTTTGTTTGTGTGTGTTGTGCTGGAGCGATATGGACACACTGACTCATTTCTCTGTAGGCGCCCCAGCAGGTTTTTTTTGGCAACATGAAGTGTGTGAATGTGTGTGTGTGTGTGTGTGTGTATGTGCGTGTGTGTGTGTTGGTTGATGTATGTGTCTGTTGTGTAAACATCCACGTCCTTTTCTCCGCATTAAGAATCATCTCATTGTGCTTATCCTCGCCTTCTTTCACCTGTTTCCCCTCCATCCCTCTTTTTGTTCATCTCGCTTCATCTGTCACCATCCTCTCGCGTCCCCCCATCCCCCCCACCTTCTCCAGTTTCCGTCCGTCCAGGGACCTCTGGCGTGACATTTTATCTCTGACACATCATGCATGCCCCGCTCTGATGAAGCTTGCCAGCGCGCTGACAGATCAGCAACAATGTGTGTCATCTGGTTAAAGAAGAGCCATTGAGGAAGGGGGCGCATGCCATACTGTACTTGCTAGCATGTGAGCTTTTTAAATGCACATTTAGTGTGGAAGAACATGACAAAATCCAATTCAACTCCTCTGGGATGGGAAATAAGCAGTGTTGGGTTAGTTACTGAAAACCAGTAACTAGTTACAGTTACTAGTTACTTTATTTCAAAAGTAACTCAGTTACTAACTCAGTTACTTACACCAAAAAGTAATGCGTTACTGTGAAAAGTAACTATTTAGTTACTTATTTTTTTCTCCTTTTTTTTAAGGCTCCCATTAATGCCCTTTTAGCCTTCGTTTCAGTACTGTTATTGCACTGGAGAATAATACAATGTGTTGATCAACTTGACATGCATTTGCATCACTGAACTCTGCTAAGCAATGTGGTCTACATACAACACACAAAGACAAAGATATGTTTCAAAGGGCCAATTTATTTCAGGCCACAACAAATTGACAAAACTATTTTAAATAGCTGCAACATAACATACATAAGTAACAAACCGCATAATAACAACACTCTAGAAGTCTAGAATGAAATAGTATATAAGAGAATTGACAGTGTGTACCTTCAATGATGAGCAGAGGCAGAGTTTGGAGTGTTTTCTTTAGCTCGCTTTCCATGTTTATGTACTCACTGTCCAGGTACTTGGAACATGTTTTCTGTGCCATTTGTTGTTTGATGCCGGTATCATGCTATTTAGCTGCCAGAAAACGGGTGACTCCACTGTAGAAATAGCCTGCATGTCTTCTAGCACATACGCTGCAATGGCTCTATCAATGTTGTCCTGACTAGCAGTCCCTCCGTTAAAATCCTTAGGTGGAGGTGAAGTGGCATCGGAGTCTGTGTCTCTCTTTACTAGCTTCGTCAAAGCATGTTGCTTATGTGGCGTGGCGAAGTTGGGAGAGTGGCCGTGCCAGCAATCTGAGGGTTACTGGTTCAATCCCCACCTTCTACCATCCTAGTCACGTCCGTTGTGTCCTTGAGCAAGACACTTCAACCTTGCTCCTGATGGGTCCTGGTTAGTGCCTTGCATGGCAGCTCCTGCCATCAGTATGTGAATGTGTGTGTGAATGGGTGAATGTGGAAATAGT
>NC_084552.2:29252832-29297832 GCF_033978685.3 Nerophis lumbriciformis | reverse complement strand
GGAGGAAGGCTTTGGCACGTAATGAAGACCTCCCACAAAAGTGAACATTCTGAAGAGACGTTCAGAAAGTTGATACGTAAAACATAATCTATGCAAAATTTTGACCAAAGCACCACCACTACATGTTATGTAGACCACAAGGAACTATTTCAACGTAGGAAAAATAAGCGCCAAGTACTAAGTTTGTATATAAGTAAATAGCAAACATAAACGTGTACCTTATGTTTTGACATTCTGGAAGTAAAGATAGGAACTTAGTAGAGCATTGAATCCACGATTGATGGATGATGGCCAAAAACCCCCCCACCACTTAGTTCCAAACCTGTCTTTCCATCTTCCGAGACAAATGGCGTGGCGAAAGGTTGGTCCGGGGCAGACAGCGCTTTAGTGGGAGATGTCAACCTGAGCTATGGGAGCGCCGAAGGAATCGCTTCCCGGAGGCCCCAGCTGTGGCAATCACTGCTCAGTGGGCCACCGGGCCGCCGCAATCAGGCCACCAGCGAACCTTCAGCTGAGTCCTTCCTCATCTTCTTCCAGCGATCGCACCATCCTGATCACATGATTATGATGACATGGTCCTCCTGTTACTGGACTACTTGGATTATTTTTTGAACACACTTATCTTTAGGGATAGGTCTGCTTTTTTTAAGAATTGTAAAAAAAAAAAATATGATAATAACTTGCAGAAAAGCCAGATGACCTGCATTTTATCAATGTTAGGTATCAAGATTACTTGTTAGTAAAAATGAGACAAACATAAGATACGGTAAGACAAGGAAAAAAGACAAGAAGGCACAACACGATCATTGGAACAAATTCCAATGAATCATCATTACAAAAAAATACACCCTCCTGATTGGCAATCAGGGACAGGTGAGGAGAACAATTCAGATGGAGTAATAAAGTCACAGAAACACAGACCAAAAACAAGAACAGGAACCAAAATAAAAAAGTTGGACAGGAAGAGGAACACAGAAAAAAAAAACACTTGTCTCAGCGGATTTTTCAACCAGCAAAGCAGAGCACTGTTGCATGAAATAAATAAATAAATAATAAATAAATATATATATATATATATATATATATATATATATATATATATATATATATATATATATATATATATATATATATTGCAATATATATAAAAAAATAAATATCTTGTACTAGGGTTGTACGGTTTACCGGTTTTAGTACAGTACCGCAATACTAAATCATATTCGGTACTATACCGCTTCTAAAAAGTACCAGTCCAGTTTAGCTACTTCTAAACCACTAATCTTCACTTCCATGGCGACAAATAAAGTAAGTTTCTTTCAAGTACATTATCACTGCAGGACGAGGAATAGCTAAACATGTTTCTCTACACACCGTAGCTCACCGGAATCACCGCTAATGACGCCGTTCCTGAATAAATGCCATGGGTGGATCTACACCTGACATCCACTGTAATGATACCAAGTACAGGAGCGTATCTTGTCGATACTACTATGATTAGATCGATATTTTTTAGCATCACAAAATCTTCTTTCGTTTTTTTATTGCGTGGGGGGCATTGGGTGGGGTGGGATACGTTGGGTTGAGTTTTTTTCTTGCCCTGAGGATGTCGTCGTGGCTTGTGTAGCCCTTTGTAACACTTGTGATTTAGGGCTATATAAATAAACTTTGATTGATAGATTGATCGACATGTCAGCAGCTTAATTAGGAGCCTTTGTTTGCTTACTTACTATTAAAAGACAAGTTGTCTAGTATGTTCACTATTTTATTTAAGGACACAATTGCAATTAGAAACATATGTTTGATCTACCCTAATATTTTTTGTTCAAATAAAGACAATAATGACATTTTTTGTGGTCCCCTTTTATCTAGAAATGTATAGAAAAGTACCAAAAATTATCGAAATATATTTTGGTACCGGTACCAACATATTGATATCGGGACAACACTATCTTGTACATAACATGAGCATTGCTGCTTTTAGGGACCGAGAGCAAAGACGTCAGCTAACCTCCATATATGATGGGAGTGTTGTGCTGTTTTCAAGGACAATTCAAAGACCCTTTAATACGGCAGTGTTTTTAGTAATCTGCTGCAAAAATGTTAAGTGCTTTGAGGTTTAAAACTGAACTCACTGACAAAGCTTAACCTAATGTTACTATAACAATCTACAAGGTTAATATAGCTGGCTTCTCTTTCTTCCCCTCCATTCATCTGCTTTCTTTTGTATTTCAAGTTATCATTACATATATGTATTGTTGCATTTGAACAATTGTATTGTTGATAATAGAGGTACATTATTGGTATTGTTCTTTATCAATAGCGCTATTTCTATTGGTATTTGTATTGCTCCATTTGTCGTGTAATAATGTTCATTGTCATTTCTGTGTTAATATTTATTTCACTAACTACTTCTTTGATATCACTTTTACCATCATATTTGTACATATACTATTTGCTGATGTTGTTCTATTGTTGTTGTTGTGTTTGCTCTTATTGTTTTTGTCTTTCTGTCTTTCCCCCCTCTTGTCCCCACAATTCCTCCCTCTGTCTTCCTTTTTTTCTCTTTCTATCCCTTCTTATTCAAACGGGGATAGCAGGTCCATTCTATGTGTCATACTTGATCATTTCGCGATATTGCCATATTTTTGCTGAAAGGATTTAGTAGAGAACATCGACAATAAAGTTTGCAACTTTTGGTCACTGATAAAAAAGCCTTGCTTGTACCGGAAGTAGCAGATGAGTAGCGTGACGTCACAGGTTGTAGAGCTCCTCACATCTGCACATTGTTTACAATCATGGCCACCAGCAGTGAGAGCGATTCGGACCGAGAAAGCGACGATTTTCCCATTAATTTGAGCGAGGATGAAAGATTTGTGGATGAGGAAAGTGAGAGTGAAGGACTAGAGGGCAGTGGGAGCGATTCAGATAGGGAATATGCTGTGAGAGGCGGGTGGGACCTGATATTCAGCTGGGAATGACTAAAACAGTAACACAACCAGGCTTATATTTAATATGTCACAAATTAATCCCGCATAACAAACACCTCCCCCCTCCCGTCCATATAACCCGCCAATACAACTCAAACACCTGCACAACACACTCAATCCCACAGCCCAAAGTACCGTTCACCTCCCCAAAGTTCATACAGCACATATATTTCCCCAAAGTTACGTAGGTGACATGCACATAGCGGCACGCACGTACGGGCAAGCGATCAAATGTTTGGAAGCCGCAGCTGCATTCGTACTCACTGTACCGTGTTTGCGCATCCAACTCAAAGTCCTCCTGGTAAGAGTCTCTGTTGACCCAGTTCTCCACAGGCCAATGGTAAAGCTTGACTGTCATATTTCGGGAATGTAAACAATGAAACACCGGCCGTGTTTGTGTTGCTGAAGTCGGCCGCAATACACCGCTTCCCACCTACAGCTTTCTTCTTTGATGTCTCCATTGTTCATTGAACAAATTACAAAAGATTCACCAACACAGATGTCCAGAATACTGTGGAATTTTGAGATGAAAACAGACGACTTAATAGCTGGCCACCATGCTGTCCCAAAATGTCCTCTACAATCCGTGACGTCACGCGCTGACGTCATCATACCGAGACGTTTTCAGCAGGATATTTCGCGCAAAATTTTAAATTGCACTTAAGTAAGCTAACCCGGCCGTATTGGCATGTGTTGCAATGTTAAGATTTCATCATTGATGTATAAACTATCAGACTGCGTGGTCGGTAGTAGTGGGTTTCAGTAGGCCTTTAATAAAGTCAAATACAAGTAAGGCAACAAGAGAAGTATCCTACACTTCTCTTTTGTAAAGTAAATTTGTACAGCCGATATGGGCATCTACATCAACTATATGATTTGTCTGAGAAGCTGGACAGGACCAAAAAAATAATAATAAATAAACAATACCAAAAAAATAAATAAACAAATATATATATATATATATATATATATATATAATAAATAAAATAAAACAAATAAATACATAAATTAAAAAATAAACTGAACTCATGGACCAGTCTGATGTTATTTTGTCATTTGGCCCATGGGCCAGTTGACTAACACTGCTGTATTGGATGAAAGTGTCATACGTTGCTTTTTCCCTCGCTTATCTTTTTTTTTTTTTTGACCGGGCTGCAGCACGGCTGTGGGCTATGTCATCTTGTGTCGCCAAGCACACGCACACGCGCACGCACATATCCATCCTCCATCACAGTAGGAGTCAGTGGGCTTGGCTGTCTCTCTGATCTCTCCATGCAGCCATCCGAGCCTCGGAGATAGGGTCAGCTCAGCGCGCGATGGCCTTCCAATCGCGTCTCGGATAACAGACCTTACACACACACACACACACACACACACACACACACACACACACACACACACACACACACACACACACACACACACACACACACACACACACACACACACAGACAGAGAGACCGTGGGTCAATAACCAGGCTATACCAACAGCAATCACAGGCTCGCCCTACGTCCAGGCTGTGTATTTGCGTGACATTCGATCGGACGGATTGTTCTTCCCGCTCCCCTGGGAAGTCATCTGTGACATTTTTTTTTCCAGGAGCGACTTTCCCCTTTTTGATGGTGGAAGCCACTACAAAGAAGGACCTGTACACCTAAGAAGACACTTTTAATTGCAAGGCAACAACACCCTTTAAACAATGCGATAAAGTGATGCGACGCTATAGGGATGGCAGAGATAATGGGATAGAATAGAAGGGTTTTGTTATAGACGTTATCACAAAGACTGACAATCCTATTGCCTGGCTCTAATCTCATTCAAAGCCATGATGACATAATAGCAATCTTTAAAGCCGCAATACGGGACAATTCTGGTTGGCTTTTTTTTTGTTTTTTTTGTTCTTCAGAGCGTCCCCTATAGGTGTGAAAGACACAGTTGTACAAAACCCCAAACCAGTGAAGTTGGCACGTTGTGTAAATCGTAAATAAAAACAGACTACAATGATTTGCAAATCCTTTTCAACTTATATTCAATTGAATAGACTGCAAATACAAGATACTTAACGTTCGAACTAGTAGACTTTGTTATTTGTTTGCAAATATTAGCTCATTTGGAATTTGATGCCTGCAACATGTTTAAAAAAAGCTGGCACAGGTGGCAAAAAAGACTGACAAAATTGAGGAATGCTCATCAAGCACTTATATGGAACATCCGACAGGTGAACAGGCTAATTGGGAACGGGTGGGTGCCATGATTGGGTATAAAAGCAGCTTCCATGAAATGCTCAGTCATTCACAAACAAGGATGGGGTGAGGGTCACCACTTTGTGAACAAGTTTAAAATAAAAGTTTAAGAATAACATTTCTCAACGAGCTATTGCAAGGAATTTTGGGATTTCTCCTTCTACGGTCCGTGATATCATCAAAAGGTTCAGAGAATCTGGAGAAATCACTGAACATAAGCGGCAAGCCTGAAAACCAACATTGAAAGCCTGTGACCTTAGATCCCTCAGGCGGTACTGCATCAAAACATGACATCGGTGTGTAAAGGCTATCACCACATGGGCTCTAAAACACTTCAGAAAACCACTGTCAGTAACAACAGTTTTTCACTACATCTAGGCAAGTTAATACTCTACTATACAAAGCGAAAGCCGCCAGCTTCGCTGGGCCCGAGCTCATCTAAGATGGACTGATGCAAAGTGGTAAAGTGTTCTGTGGTCCACATTTCAAATTGTTTTTGGAAACTGGACGTCGTGTCCTCCGGACCAAAGAGGAAAAGAACCATCTGGATTTGTATAGGCGCAAAGGTCTAAAGCCAGCATCTGTGATGGTATGGGGGTGTTTTAGTGCCCAAGTCATTGGTAAGTTACACATCTGTTAAGGCACCATTAATGCTGAAAGGTACATACAGGTTTTGGAGCAACAGATGTTGCCATCCAAGCAACGTTACCATGGACGCCCCTGCTTATTTCAGCAAGACAATGCCAGGCCACGTGTTACAACAGCGTGGCTTCATCGTAAAACAGTGCTGGTACTAGACTGGCCTGCCTGTAGTGCAGACCTGTCTCCCATTGAAAATGTGTGGTACATCAAGAAGCGTAAAATACAACAACGGAGACCTCGGACTGTTGAACAACTTAAGCTGTACATCAAGCAAGAATGGGAAATAATTCCACCTGAAAAGCTTCAAAAAATGTTCTCCTCAGTTCCCAAACGTTTACTGAGTGTTGTTAAAAGGAAAGGCCATGTAACACAGTGGTGAACATGCCCCTGTGCCAAAAAATCAGTTCAAACATTACATATCTTTTCCTTGCAGTCTATTCAATTGCATATAAGTTGAAATGGATTTGCAAATCATTGTATTCTGTTTTTATTTACAATTTGCACAAGGTGCCAACTTCACAGGTTTTGGGTTTTGTAAATGCAAATCATGCAGCAACAAGAGTGTCCAGGCTGGTCCAGACGACTCGTGAAACACTGCATGCTAGAATTCTGATGGGAAGCCACACAAAGTCCTAACTTAGTCTCATATCCAATACATTCCATGTTAATTAGTATTCATGCTACATGTTGCACCTTAAAGAAGTCTGTGCAGATTCTTAGAAAAATAGACACTCTATAACTAATGTTTTGTTTTTTTTCCTCTAAATTCATAAAAACGGCAAAATTAGATGGTATTGAGTTGTATATCCTTAAAACAGCAGAGCGCTCCTGTCACATCAAATATCTTTGACTAGCAGTAGTTTCATGAAAACAGCAGAGCACTTCTGTCATGTTGTAGATGACTGGTTCTCAATTTTTTTTCACCAAGTAACGCTCCAGAAAACACTTGGCTCTCCAAGTAGCATCGCAATAGCCAGTATTAAAATACAGTCGCGCAGTAGGCATAAGTATTCATTAAAAAACAGGGCAAATGTTTTATTTAACAAGTATACTTAATACAAACCCTGTTTCCTTATGAGTTGGGAAATTGTGTTAGATGTAAATATAAACGAAATACAAATATTTGCAAATCATTTTCAACCCATATTCAGTTGAATATGCTACAAAGACAACATATTTGATGTTCAAACTGATAAACTTTTTTTTTTTTGCAAATAATCATTAACTTTAGAATTTGATGCCAGCAACACGTGACAAAGAAGTTGGGAAAGGTGGCAATAAATACTGATAAAGTTGAGGAATGCTCATCAAACACTTATTTGGAACATCCCACAGGTGAACAGGCAAATTGGGAACAGGTGGGTGCCATGATTGGGCATAAAAGTAGATTCCATGAAATGCTCAGTCATTCACAAACAAGGATGGGGCGAGGGTCACCACTTTGTCAACAAATGTGTGAGCAAATTGTTGAACAGTTTAAGAAAAACCTTTCTCAACCAGCTATTGCAAGGAATTTAGGGATTTCACCATCTACGGTCCGTAATATCATCAAAGGGTTCAGAGAATCTGGAGAAATCACTGCACGTAAGCAGCTAAGCTGGTGACCTTCGATCCCTCAGGCTGTACTGCATCAACTAGCGACATCAGTGTGTAAAGGATATCACCACATGGGCTCAGGAACACTTCAGAAACCCACTGTCAGTAACTACAGTTGGTCGCTACATCTGTAAGTGCAAGTTAAAACTCTCCTATGCAAGGCGAAAACCGTTTGTCAACAACACCCAGAAACACCGTCAGCTTCACTGGGCCTGAGCTCATCTAAGATGGACTGATATTAAGTGGAAAAGTGTTCTGTGGTCTTATGAGTCCACATTTCAAATTTATTTTTTAAACTGTGGACGTCGTGTCCTCCGGACCAAAGAGGAAAAGAACCATCTGGATTGTTATAGGCGCAAAGTTGAAAAGCCAGCATCTGTGATGGTATGGGGGTGTATTAGTGCCTAAGACATGGGTAACTTACACTTCTGTGAAGGTGCCATTAATGCTGAAAGGTACATACAGGTTTTGGAGCAACATATGTTGCCATCCAAGCAACGTTACCATGGACGCCCCTGCTTATTTCAGCAAGACAATGCCAAGCCACATGTTACATCAACGTGGCTTCATTGTAAAAGAGTGTGGGTACTAGACTGGCCTGCCTGTAGTCCAGACCTGTCTCCCATTGAAAATGTATGGCGCATTATGAAGCCTAAAATACCACAACGGAGACCCCCGGACTGTTGAACAACTTAAGCTGTACATCAAGCAAGAATGGGAAAGAATTCCACCTGAGAAGCTTAAAAAATGTGTCTCCTCAGTTCCCAATCGTTTATTGAGTGTTGTTAAAAGAAAAGGCCATGTAACCCAATGGTGAACATGCCCTTTCCCAACTACTTTGGCACGTGTTGCAGCCATGAAATTGTAAGTTGATTATTATTTGCAAAAAAAAAAATAAAGTTTATGAGTTTGAACATCAAATATCTTGTCTTGGTAGTGCAATCAATTGAATATGGGTTGAAAAGGATTTGCAAATCATTGTATTTTGTTTATATTTACATCTAACACAATTTCCCAACTCATATGGAAACGGGGTTTGTATTTATGGACACTGCAACACTACACACAGTTTGAACAGTAACACTGTGTTTGAATTAAGGAAAATAAAATACTGTACTTGAAAAAGGAATCAAATATTTGGCATACCGCTCGTGGTACGTGTACAAGAGTTGTGTGAGCTCATTTACTGCCCTAAACATAATGCTTTTTGCATGATAATTGCACACATTTTTTTTTATTATCCATGTGTTTGTTTGCGCTAAAATATAGATTTTTGGAAGAAAGAAACAACAATACTATGATAACATGCAGAAATCTTCACAGGTCCTTTGAGAGTTTCTCGACAGGTTTTTTTCAAAGACGGAAAGAAAGCTGCTGCTGCTTTTGAGTCTAGACTGCAATCAGCGTACTATCAGATGATCAAAAACGGGTCAAATCTGTCATCATGTCTCCGCCATCTTCCATATAAAAAAAAAAAAAAAAAATGTTTCAAGTGCACCTCCCAATAAATGTCAGTCAAACACGTGGATAAATTATGCATCGCTGAGTTTAAAGTTGATGTAATATATCACAATGCTGACTGCTGCACCCTCATCATTATTATTGTGTCCTATGGCAGACTTGCATGTCTTTCCCGATGACGTCCAGTGTCTAAGCATGCAATGTGCAACTGCAGCGGGATGTTGAGCTCATAAAATCTCTCAAAAAGATTCTCCACGCTTGACCTTACGTATAATATTTCTGCTAGTTTTTCTTTTTTTTTTTTTTTTTGAGTGCTTAATAAGTAATATTCCGCTAAAGGCCAGCAGGTATTCGGAAGAGGGAATCATTATTGAATGAGGCTCAGACCCGGTTTATGGTCCCAATTATCACCCGCAATAAAAGTGGATAGTTGGAAGGAGTGGTAGTGGCTAAAAAAAAAAAAAAAAAAAGTTTCGCTCAAGTTGCTGAGGAGAGATTACTTTGATTGGAAGTGGAAGTTGCAGCCTTCTTACGTCAGCCCTTTTTTTTTCTAATCTACGGTCACATCTGAAAAAGGAGACTTTAAGGTTTAGTTTGTGCAACTAGACGACTGCAAGCCAAATCCAGCATGTGAAGAACATCATACCAGCATAATGGTTTACTTCAAAACTTGGGAGCAACTTAATATGTAGAAAAGACCAGCACACCTGTCGTATAAAAGCCATTTGCCTTGCATTTCTGAGTAGGTCCAATCATAAAACATCACAAGTTAATTCATGCAATTAATCACAACGAATCATTGTATTATTCATGTGTTCACGCCAGGGATGTCAAACTCGTTTTCATTGAGGGCCACATCGCAGTTATGGCTGCCATCAGAGGGCCACTTGTAACAGCGAATAATGTATTATTATTAGGGATGTCCGATAATGGCTTTTTGCCGATATCCGATATTCCGATATTGTCCAAGTCTTTAATTACCGATACCGATATCAACCGATACAGATATATACAGTCGTGGAATTAACACATTATTATGCCTAATTTGGACAACCAGGTATGGTGAAGATAAGGTCATTTTTAAAAAAAATAAAAAAATAAAATAAGATAAATAAATTAAAAACATTTTCTTGAATAAAAAAAAGTAAATCAATATAAAAACAGTTACATAGAAACTATTAATTAATGAAAATGAGTAAAATTAACTGTTAAAGGTTAGTACTATTAGTGGACCAGCAGCACGCACAATCATGTGTGCTTACGGACTGTATCCCTTGCAGACTGTATTGATATATATTGATATATAATATAGGAACCAGAATATTGATAACAGAAAGAAACAACCCTTTTGTGTGAATGAGTGTGAATGAGTGTAAATGGGGGAGGGAGGTTTTTTGGGTTGGTGCATTAATTGTAAGTGTATCTTGTGTTTTTTATGTTGATTTAATAAAAAATAAATAAAAAAATAAAATAAAAACGATACCGATAATAAAAAACCTGATACCGATAATTTCCGATATTACATTTTAAAACATTTATCGGCCGATAATATCGGCCTGCCGACATCTCCAATTATTATGCCTCTGGATTTCATTATTAATTATATACATTGTTTTAAGTAGACTGTCGATTTTACAGTAAAACTTTACATTTACAAAATGTTACTGTAAAATATGTTTTTTAAAATTTTTTACAACATTTTAGGGTAAATGGAAAAACAGTACCACTGTTTTTTGGGGGTTAGTTGCCAGAATGTTTGTGTTAAATTTACATTGGTTTTTACAACATTATATTGTTAATGGAAAAACAGTTCTTTTTTTATTCTGGCAACTGAGCTGCCAGTTTTTCTACCGTAAAAACAAATGTACCGTTTTTCCATTTACAGTAGTACCCCGTTAAAAACAAGATTTTACAGTAAAGCGGCAAGCCTGAAGCTGGACAGGCTTTTTTTTTTTTAAATGCCTGAAAACCAACATTGAAAGCCCATAACTTTCGATCCCTTAGGCGGTACTGCATGAAATAGCGACATCAGTGTGTAAAGGATATCACCACATGGGCTCAGGAACACTTCAGAAAACCACTGTCAGTAACTACAGTTGGTCGCTACATCTGTAAGTGCAAGTTAAAACTCTACTATACAAAGCGAAAGCCATTTATCAACAACACCCAGAAACGCCGCCGGCTTCGCTGGGCCCGAGCTCATCTAATACGGATAAGTCCACATTTCACGTTGTGTCCTCCGGACCAAAGAGGAAAACAACCATCAGGATTGTTATAGGCGCAAAGTTCAAAAGCAAGCATCTATGATGGTATGGGGGTGTGTTAGCGGGGCGGGGGGTGTTACGTAAAAAGCTGGCAGCTTAGTTGCCAGAATTTTTGTGTTAAATTAACATTGGTTTTTACAACATTATATTGTTAATGGAAAAACAGTACAAGTTATTTTTCTATTCTGGCAACTGAGCTGCCAGTTTTTGTATGATAAAAACAAATGTACCGTTTTTCCATTTACAATAATACCCCGTTAAAAACACGATTTTACAGTAAAAATATGACAGCTCAGTCAACCGAATTTTAACGCGAACATTTTTTTGTTTTTTTTTCAATTTACTATATGCTGTAAAGAACACCATAAAATGTATTGTCATTTTTATTAATTTAATGGGTAGTTTCTGTAAAATCTCAAGTCAAGCAGATAATTAAGTATTTATTTTTATATAGACAACCATTTTTGGGAAAGTATGATAATATACTGTAATATTTGTTGCAATATTGGATACTATTACAGTTTAAAAGGCCTGCAATTTCAAGCAGTACATTTTTTCTGTAAAAATGAAAATAAATCAATTACCTTTAGTGAGAAAATATGAAGTACTTTATTGACACGTATCATTTCCAGGTGTTTGCGGGCCAGATAAAATGATGTCGCGGGCCCCGGGCCTTGAGTTTGACACCTCTGGTTTATGCAGATTGATCACACAGTTTATTTAGACTGTACATGCTTCTGAACCTAAACTGTTGGATTGTTCTATGGTCAGTGACAAGGTCAATACATACATCTGTGCAAAGATGAGTGAGAGGACTGACTGGTAAATCTCACTTTCAATAATATCTAACGGTACTTTAAATAAAACTGTGAGCAAGTTTCTAGGAAACAAATGACTAGCATTCAAGGGAAACATTTTAAAAATATTCCTGACATTCTGACAATAAGATTGCATTTGTGTTAAAATATCGGGGTCTTTTTTAAGTTAAATTCGATCATGCAAGCAAATAATAAACTATGGTAAATCACGATTAATCCGAATCATATTTATCACACTTCTTCATTTGGATTAGCCATGATTAATCACAGGTTACTCGCTTACTTGAAAAAGACCCCAAAATCGGAACACAAATGCAATTTTATTGTCAGAATGTAGTCCAGGATCATTTATCTAAATTGTTTACTTTAATTTACAGTACAGGCCAAAAGTTTGGACACACCATCTCATTCAATGGGTTTTCTTTATTTTCATGATTATTCACATTGTAGATTGTCACTGAAGGCATCAAAACTATGAATGAACACATGTGGAGTTATGTACTTAACAAAAAAAGGTGAAATAACTGAAAACATGTTTTATATTCCAGTTTCTTCAAAATAGCTACCCTTTGCTCGGATTACTGTTTTGCACACTCTTGGCATTCTCTCGGTGAGCTTCAAAAGGGTTTTCACCTTACAGGTGTCATAGTTTTGATGCTTTCTGTGACAATCTACAATGTAAAAAGTCATGAAAATAAAGAAAACACGTTGAAATGAGAAGGTGTGTCCAAACTTTTGGCCTGCACTGTATGCCATTTATTTCTTCAAAACTTGATAACAGTTTTATCGAAAGTCCAGTCAGTGTGTATATTATAGTGAAATGCAGTCAAAATAATTTGAAAAATTAATCTGTGTATATACATGATTAATGCAATAATCTTTTGGTGAGTGATCACATGAGATAACTTGTTATTTTTGACAGCCCTTATTGACACAGTACAAACCCCGTTTCCATATGAGTTGGGAAATTGTGTTAGATGTAAATATAAACGGAATACAATGATTTGCAAATCATTTTCAATCCATATTCAATTGAATATGCTACAAAGACAAGATATTTGATGTTCAAACTGAAACTTTATTTTTTTTTTGCAAATAATAATTAACTCAGAATTTCTTGGCTGCAACATGTGCCAAAGTAGTTGGGAAAGGGCATGTTCACCACTGTGTTACATGGCCTTTCCTTTTAACAACACTCAGTAAATGTTTGGGAACTGAGAAGACACATTTTTTAAGCTTCTCAGGTGGAATTATTTCCCATTCTTGCTTGATGTACAGCTTAAGTTGTTCAACAGTCCGGGGGTCTCCGTTGTGGTATTTTAGGCTTCATAATGCGACAGGTCTGGACTACAGGCAGGCCAGTCTAGTACCCGCACTCTTTTACTATGAAGCCACGTTGATGTAACACGTGGCTTGGCATTGTCTTGCTGAAATAAGCAGGGGCGTCCATGGTAACGTTGCTTGGATGGCAACATACGTTGCTCCAAAACCTGTATGTACCTTTCAGCATTAATGGCGCCTTCACAGATGTGTAAGTTACCCATGTCTTGGGCACTAATACACCCCAGTACCATCACAGATGCTGGCTTTTCAACTTTGCGCCTATAACAATCCTGATGGTTCTTTTCCTCTTTGGTCCGGAGGACACAACGTTCACAGTTTCCAAAAACAATTTGAAATGTGGACTCGTCAGACCACGGAACACTTTTCCACTTTGTATCAGTCCATCTTAGATGAGCTCTGGCACAGCGAAGCCGACGACGTTTCTGGGTGTTGTTGATAAACGTTTTTTGCCTTGCATAGGAGAGTTTTAACTTGCACTTACAGATGTAGCGACCAACTGTAGTTACTGACAATGGGTTTCTGAAGTGTTCCTGAGCCCATGTGGTGATATCCTTTACACACTGATGTTGCTTGTTGATGCAGTACAGCCTGAGGGATCGAAGGTCACGGGCTTAGCTGCTTACGTGCAGTGATTTCTCCAGATTCTCTGAACCCTTTGATGATATTACGGACTGTAGATGGTGAAATCCCTAATTTCCTTGCAATAACTGGTTGAGAAAAGTTTTTCTTAAACTGTTCAACAATTTGCTCACGCATTTGTTGACAAAGTGGTGACCCTCGCCCCATCCTGGTTTGTGAATGACTGAGCATTTCATGGAATCTACTTTTATACCCAATCATGGCACCCACCTGTTCCCAATTTGCCTGTTCACCAGTGGGATGTTTCAAATAAGTGTTTGATGAGCATTCCTCAACTTTATCAGTATTTATTGCCACCTTTCCCAACTTCTTTGTCACGTGTTGCTGGCATCAAATTATAAAATTAATGATTATTTGCAAAAAAAAAATGTTTATCTGTTTGAACATCAAATATGTTGTCTTTGTAGCATATTCAACTGAATATGGGTTGAAAAGGATTTGCAAATCATTGTATTCCGTTTATATTTACATCTAACCCAATTTCCCAACTCATATGGAAACGGGGTTTGTACATACATTTACATTGTCGTAGGATAGCCAGTATTGAATGCAACTTTTCATGGACAAGTCAATTTGGTCTTCTTCTCTTCATTGATGGGCTCTTTGACTCTTTTGCCCTGACCCTGAAATTACATTTGGGACGGTCCTGACAAGAGGAGAAAGAGTTTGGTTTGTGAGAAATACAGCAGACTGACCTCTGTTTACCCTTCATTGAAGGGCACCTGACACCATCTGAACAAAAATGTAGTCAATTTGAGTCTCCGGAGGAACATTATAGACCAACAGAGCTAATTAACAGACTTTTTGGACCCTTTCTAGAAGCCGAAAAAAGATTCTACAACTTTAAAATCTGAGGTTAAGTATAGAAAAGTACTATTGCTAGTAATGCCAGTCACAAGCCATTGTACCCTAAAGGGACACCGCTGTGGAATGCAATGCTATAGAATGGCAGCTTCATCACTAGCTTGTCATCCCTGAAGGCAACATCGTAATGCAGAGACATATCAAGATGACATTCTACAACCAGTGGCGATCTCATACAGTATGAGACCAGACACCATGCCTCAAGATAACGTCCCACAGGGTGAGCCTCCCCTGGTCACCATGTGCCCACCTCTGCTATTTGGAGTGCAGGCTTGTCCTCAACCGAACTTGTAAGATCACGTTTGTGCTAGAAAAGCCCACACAACCATGCCGGCTGATTTACCGTCCCGCAACTGTGTGTGGCCTGGCTGTTGTGGCCTTGTATGGTTCTTTCGCAAGCTACCAAGACTTTGTTTGAATTCTAAATAGTAACAATTAGAATGTCTCTCATTGTTCCAAAGCTGGGGATTGAATTGCATCCCCTAGATGAGAGCCCACAAGGTGGTGTTCATCGGAGACTACCTCCAGAGTTCTGAATACAAATAATGCATGCCTTACAATCAACCTAAATGGCATCAGTTTGGACACGGTCAGATGATACTCTGGCCAAAACAATTACCTTGGCTTATGTGCCATCCCGCAGCAGTGTGTGACCAGGTTCTTGTGGCTTTGCATGGCCATGTACAGTCCCGATCAAAAGTTTGCAAACACTTGTAAAGAACATAATTTCATGGCTGTCTTGAGTTTCCAATAATTTCTACAACTCTTATTTGTTTGTGATTGAGTGATTAGAGCACATACTTGTCGGTCACAAAAAAAACATTCATGAAGTTTGGTTCTTTTATGAATTTATTATGGGTCTACTGAAAATGTGACCACATCTGCTGGGTCAAAAGTATACATACAGCAATGTTAATATTTGGTTACATGTCCCTTGGCAAGTTTCACTGCAATAAGGCACTTTTGGTAGCCACCCACAAGCTTCTGGTTGAATGTTTGACCACTCCTCTTGATAAAATTGGTGCAGTTCAGCTAAATTTGTTGGTTTTCTGACATGGACTTGTTTCTTCAGCATTGTCCACAGGACTTTGTGAAGGCCTATCTAAAAACCTTAATTTTAGCCTGATTTAGCCATTCCTTTACCACTTTTGACCTGTGTTTGGGGTCATTATCCTGTTGGAACACCCAACTGCGCCCAAGACCCAACCTCCGGGCTAATGATTTTAGGTTGTCCTGAAGAATTTGGAAGTAATCCTCCTTTTTTATTGTCCCATTTACTCTCTGTAAAGAACCAGTTCCATTGGCAGCAAAACAAGCCCAGAGCATAATACTACCACCACCGTGCTTGACGGTAGGTCTGGTGTTCCTGGGATTAAACGCCTCACCTTTTCTCCTCCAAACATATTGCTGGGTATTGTGGCCAAACAGCTCAATTTTTGACATCACATGGACAAATATAAGACCTTCTGGAGGGAAGTTCTGAGGTCAGATGAAACAAAAATCACTCTATCACAAAAAATCAGAGTTGTAGAAATTATTGGAAACTCAAGACAACCATGACATTATGTTCTTTACAAGTGTATGCAAACTTTTGATTGCGACTGTATTTCTCCTGTTGCTCAACAGTCTGAGACTCTATCCCCAATACAACATACAACAGTGTGGTGTTCATCAGACTCAAGCCCCAAGAATATGAGAGTAGAAAGAATACCTGTGGGGTCATCTTCAGCGTGCTGCATGTGCTATAGTGACTAACACAACCACATTTTCAGACTTGCCGTCACACAGCAGTGTGTGACCAGGCTAAAATTGCCAATATGTCTTGTTTCAATGATCCAATCCGCCAAACAAACAGATAAAAACATGAACATGTTCATGTGGTCATCATATTAGGTGATATGTTTCCCCCAGCTGAGCCCCTGTCGGCATCACCAGGTAGAATCTATTTCAGGAAAAGCCTTTAGCTGCCTGATGATGCCTCATATGAAGTGACAGCCATGACCGAATCCGGCAAGGCTGAACCACATGTGCATTCTTTCCCTAACCCACCTCACCCTCCATTTTTTCCCCCCTAAGACATCCCGCCCTAGCTGCAGCCATTAGCGAATAATTCTCCAGGAATGGCGAGTCGTTTACTGGAGCTTTCTAGCGCGCTAATGGCGATGACCGCACTACCAGACACTCTGGCTGGAATGGCATCTGTTACACCTGGTCCAGCCTTCACGTGTCATTGGACGCAGGAAATGAGAAGTCTCCTGCATCCCGATAGAGCGGCTGACTGAAGGGGAGGCTATCAGTTAACGGGCAGAGCTAATGAGAGAGCTACGAGACTGAAGCGTTGTTGTGGATTTTAACCGACTGCAAAACGAACATGTGTATTAGAATTTAAGTGGAGGGTCAATGACTTTCTTCCTTAATGGCAACTTAGTCCCTTTCAGTGGTGGGCCGTCAGGTCCAGCAAGGCCTTCTCTGCTGGCCTAACATAACCAGAAATCATGATCATAATTAAAGATTACATTTTTTTTTAATTTACTTTCTCTAAATATCTAAAAGTATTCATATTTTCTTTATGTCATATTATGCTCTTTCCAGTGCTGTTGTTTTTTAGGTTAGAGTTTGTATCCAATCAGAATTCAGCTGGCTTATGTTGCCATGCTGTACCAAATCTGCCCGGGGCCTTCAGAATCAACAATGTCTGTGCACTGTAAGTGAACGGGCACATACGGTTGATAGATAATTGCGATAGCCAATCAGATCATGAGTCGTTGTCAGTAAGGCCTTCTAGCTGGCCTCACGTTGAACGTGACATTTACGCGTCCTGTGATTGGATACTCACTGGTTTGAGCCGCGGCGATGCTGTGATGATCAGCAGAGCCACACCCGGATGAATTTGAGAACACAAAGTTGATAGACAGTTGCGATAGCCAATCAGATCACAAGTAGTTGACAGTAGCCTATCTAGGTAGTCTGATGGTAACAAGACTATGGTTGCATACTCACTTGTCTCTCCAAAGTGAGTATCCAATCACAAGTTGCACTTACTAAAAGCAGGAAGTGTTGCACCGTAGCCATACCCGGCCAGCGGAGAAATCAGCGGTACTCACTTTATTAACCCACAAAGAAGGAGAACAAAACGTTGATTAGGTGGCAGATATATATATATATATTTGCAAGGCCATTTTCAAGAAGGATATTTAAAGGGGAACATTATTACCAGACCTATGTAAGCATCAATATATACCTTGATGTTGCAGAAAAAAGACCATATATTTTTTTAACCGATTTCCGAACTCTAAATGGGTGAATTTTGGTGAATTAAACGCCTTTCTAATATTCGCTCTCGGGAAGCAATCCGCCATTTTCTCAAACACCGAGTCAAATCAGCTGTTATTTTCCATTTTTTCGACTGTTTTCCGTACCTTGGAGACATCATGCCTCGTCGGTGTGTTGTCGGAGGGTGTAACAACACGAACAGGGACGGATTCAAGTTGCACCAGTGGCCCAAAGATGCGAAAGTGGCAAGAAATTGGACGTTTGTTCCGCACACTTTACCGACGAAAGCTATGCTACGACAGAGATGGCAAGAATGTGTGGATATCCTGCGACACTCAAAGCAGATGCATTTCCAACGATAAAGTCAAAGAAATCTGCCGCCAGACCCCAGGAAAAGAGAGCGGATGAGGGTATGTCTACAGAATATATTAATTGATGAAAACTGGGCTGTCTGCACTCTCAAAGTGCATGTTGTTGCCAAATGTATTTCATATGCTGTAAACCTAGTTCATAGTTGTTAGTTTCCTTTAATGCCAAACAAACACATACCAATCGTTGGTTAGAAGGCGATCGCCGAATTTGTCCTCGCTTTCTCCCGTGTCGCTGGCTGTCGTGTCGTTTTCGTCGGTTTCGCTTGCATACGGTTCAAACCGATATGGCTCAATAGCTTCAGTTTCTTCTTCAATTTCGTTTTCGCTACCTGCCTCCACACTACCACCATCCGTTTCAATACATTCGTAATCTGTTGAATCGCTTAAGCCGCTGAAATCCGAGTCTGAATCCGAGCTAATGTCGCTATAGCTTGCTGTTCTTTCCGCCATGTTTGTTTGTGTTGGCTTCACTATGTGACGTCACAGGAAAATGGACGGGTGTTTATAACGATGGTTAAAATCAGGCACTTTGAAGCTTTTCTTAGGGATATTGCGTGATGGGTAAAATTTTGAAAAAAACTTTGAAAAATATAATAAGCCACTGGGAACTGATTTTTAATGGTTTTAACCCTTCTGAAATTGTGATAATGTTCCCCTTTAAAGAGAAACTACACCTTGTGAGACGGTGTCGGCGATGAAATGGTGAAAGGCTCGCCATTTCCACTCGAATCAGCCGACTACGCGGGGTACCACTGGCTTTTACGGCGTCGAATGAGTGCTACAAATTGTGAGTTCAAATATGTTTTTTTTTTTTTTTTTTCACGTTTAATTTTTTTTTTACAATTTTAATTTTGACAGTACCACATTTGATATGTTTTAATTGCTGATGCCGGTTCATTGATTTTTAAATGCGCCAGAAAATAACCCGTTTTGTACACTGTTGGTGGTGATTCAATACCCAGTAATGGGTAAATGCGTTGTTGTATAGTATATCTCCAGCAATGGTCATGTGGGGACATGAATGATGGTATTTTGAGAGGTAATCATTGAAGTCGGACATCACTGAAGGCCTAGGTGGGAAACACACGACCCGCCACTGGTCCGTTTTACTCAAACCGTTACGTAACGTCCATGTTTGAGGCAGGATGAACACAATTATGCAGACATACAGAGTATTGTCATACGTAGGGATGATGCTCGAACCCGGTTTTCCCCGGTTGTTCGATAAGAAAAGAACCAAGTCCTCGGACTCAAATCCCTTTTTGAGAACCGGTACACGTTATTGAGACCACTATAGTAAAGAAAAAGAGTTGGTTCTTTATTCAAATCCCTGGGAACGAATCCCGTCCCGACAAGAAATGCCCCGTAGGACATCACAAGAAATGACGTCACGTAGCTCAGTCATTTGTCACGGTGGGGTGCAGCGTGCTGCGGTTAGTTCCCGGGACGCAAAACTGATGGCTCCGGACGAAAGCGTGCAGGGAAGAGATGATTTATTTCTCATAAATCATACACATTACTACAGACATGAACAAAACAAAAGGAAAGCGTGCCGTTCGCACGAGAAGCTAAAGCAAAAACTTACTTAGCACAGGAATACTAGAAGCTAAGGTAACTTAGCACAGGAATCATGAGCTCGAAAACCAGAATGCCAACGTAACTGTGGCAAATGCAAACAATGAAGACATGACGAGTGACCGGAAAAGAGAGTCTCTGATGAGCAACAGGTGCGCGTACAAGGCAGGTGAAAATCATAAGTAACCATGGTGACTAAAACAAACCCCCGAAGTGCACAAAACAACTAAGGAAGTCCAAAACTAACAGAATATAACTAAACAAAACATGATCTGACAAATATATACATCATTTACTGACCTTTTTATAATAAAATATCTGTGAATTAGTATATTCAACAGTTTTGTAATATGTAATTAATTAAGTCAGTCATGATAAACATACTGAGATGAAGAATATCTTATTTTCAATAAGGTTGAAAGTATTTTTCATAATTCTTCTTCTTTGTACTTCGTAAGCACTATTCATTTGAACAACCTCTTAAACTGGATCATATCAGTACAATGTTTAACTTCTTTACTTAATCCATTCCATCATTTAATTCCACATCATTTTAGCTGTTTGCAATTTAACCAAATCATCGAACTTTAATATTTTTGACTCAATAAATAAAGTGTTTGTATGTTCTCTATATACAACATTATGTATCAGTCTAATTGATCTTTTTTGTAACACGGTTAACGAATGTAGCGCATATTTGTAGTTATTTCCCCACATTTCTGCACAATAACTCAGATATGGTAATACTATAGTAGCGAGCAGTAGAGCATGTGAAGTGATTTGTTAAACCAAATATTGTGTGTTTTTTTCCATATACAACAATCTATCTGGACTCGATAAGAGAATCGATAAGGAATCGGTTCGATAAGAGGATTCGATAATAGGCTCGAACTCGATAATTTCTTATCAAACATCATCCCTAGTCAAACTATCACACAGAGGGCCAACATTCAAAGCACATTATAGACTGCGGGCTGACCCGTCAGTCATCTGTGGTGGCATTTTCTGGCTCAGACAAATGTGCACGACAACCAGTGAATGTCTTTTTATGTGGACAGATATTTTTTTAACTCCACTTCTGTTGATGGACTTTTTTCAACACTGAGGAAATTAGAACTTTTGAAAATCTCCGCAATCGTTAGCTTTCGTTCCTGTGCTTGAAGAGTTCTATTTACCGACAGTCTGAGAGTCTGCAAATGCTTGATTGGTGAGCACAGGGAAAACAGAGGGGTGTGTGCACGGTGAGAAAGCTGTTGATATTGTTTTTGCTCATTTTAATAAAAGTGATTGTTGATTGACCGTCTCATCGTCATCCTTTGAACATCCGGGCAAAATCGACGAGAGATTTGTGACGTCAGTTAGAATGTCGGACAATTTCCGGAAGTCTTCCATAAAAAAAATCCCTAAGTCTGAGCATGCATCTGAGGAGCACGCGTTTCCCAGCATGCCTTTTTGTTACAATGATCAATTTTGACTGTAATCAGGAATTTTTCATGTGTTATTTTGAACAGACAAGGTTTAATCTGACACCTTTAGTAAGAATGGTCAGTGCAATGGTTCTTATTAATATAAATTTAGCCACAAATCACAGTCGTTATACTTAAGGTGTTTTTAGATGAGAAAACTAAGGCAAACAAGCTAATATAAATTAGTCCTTCAGGCAGGCCTCACATTGATTTTAAAATGATCCAATGGACCAGATGAAATACTGACCAAGACCAAATCCGGCTGGTATAGTTTTTGAAGTAGCTCCTTTTTTTTTGTCCTGTGCAGCTACTCAGGCAAATCATGTTGTTACTGTAGATGCTCATATCGGCTGTACAAATTTACTTTACAAAAGAAAAGTGTGGGATACTTCTCTTGTTGCCTTATTTGACTTTATTAAATGGATTTATATTATTATTTGGTGCAGCCGGGCCGGAGCAGGAGGAAGTTAGAAAGAGAAAAAAAGGAAGACAGAGAGGGAAATTGCGGGGGCTAGAGGGGGATAAGACAGAGAGACAACACCAACAGCAAACACAACAAAAACAATAACAACAACAACAACAGAAAAACATCAGCAAATAGTATATGTACAAATATGATGGTGAAAGTGATAGCAAAGAAGCATTTAGTGCAGTGGTTCTTAACCTGGGTTCGATCGAACCCTAGGGGTTCGGTGAGTCGACCTCAAGGGTTCGGCAGAGCCTCCACCGCGGAGGTCAAGACACACCCGACTCATCGTGTAAACAAAAACTTCTCCCTGTCGGCGTATTATGGATACCCCCAAACAATGTTCCCTCTAATTTTCCACATAAACACAAAAACTCCTTGAGCATTCAGTGGAGCACATGTGAGCGACGTCAGACGTGCACATGCACTGTGGTCACACCTGGAGCACACCTGTTCCAAACCTGACTAAATAACAAGTTCAATGTTTTATTATTATAATCAAATGACAGCAGTCATTTCCATGAGATTATTTTCTAATATAAGTGTTTTGGCTCACTTACAATGACTATAACAGGGGTCGGCAACCCGCGGCTCCGGAGCCGCATGCGGCTCTTTGATCACTCTGATGCGGCTCAGCTGCATACTTGCCGACCCCCCGATTTTCCCGGGAGACTTCCGGATTTCAGTGCCTCTCGCAGAAAACTCCCGGGATTAATATTCTCCGATTTTCACCCTAACAATAATATTAAGGGTGTGCCATGATGGTACAGTATTTAGCGCCTTCTACAATCTGTACAAACAGCGTACCTTTTGTTGTATGCATCTTCTGCTTGCACACGTAAGTGACAGCAAGGCATACTTGGTCAACAGCCACACAGGTTACACTGATGGTGGCCATATAAAACAACTTTAACACTCTTACTAATAATGCGCCACACTTTGAACCAAAACCAAACAAGAATGACAAACACATTTCGGGAGAACATCTGTACCTTAACACAACATAAACACAACAGAACAAATACCCAGAATCCCATGCAGCCCTGACTCTTCCGGGCTACATTATACACCCCTGCTACCACCAAAACCCCGCCCCTGCCCCAACCCTGCTCCCTCACACATCAACCACTCCCCTCCCCCCCCTCTCTGTGCGTCGGTTGAAGTGGGTGGGGTTTGCGGTGTATAATGTAGCCCGGAAGAGTTAAGGCTGCATGTGATTCTGGGTATTTGTTCTGTTGTGTTTATGTTGTGTTACGGTGCAGATGTTCTCCCAAAATGTGTTTGTCATTCTTGTTTGGTGTGGGTTCACAATGTGGCGCATTATTAGTAAGAGTGTTAAAGTTTTTTATATCGCCACCGTCAGTGTAACCTGTGTGGTTGTTGACCAAGTATGCCTTGCTGTCACTTACGTGAGCAAGCAGAAACCCCATACAATGTGTGGCTGGACCGGCACGCTGGTTGTAGTGGGCGCTAAATACTGTACCATCACGGCACGTTCGAGAGAAGAGTTGCCCTGAAATACGTAGTCTGCCGGAAAAATTGGGAGGGTTGACAAGTACGACGCTGTCAAGCGCCATTCATATAAAACCCGCGGGCTGCACTAACATTCAATTTTCATATTAAGGTGTGGGCCGCATATCTGAGACCCTTGGTTTATACATAGCACAAAGCAAAAAAAAAAACTTTGTATGCAGTGTTATTTCATTTTAAATTTCAGAAGATTTTTGTGGCTCCCATTGTTTTCTTTAATTTGTGAAACTGGTCAAAATGGCTCTTTGACTGGTAAAGGTTGCCGACCCCTGGACTATAGCATATTGTTTTTCATGAGCTGTGTACTAGTAGTATATGTCTGGGTGGGGGGGTCCTACTTTGGAAATAATGTGTACCCCTTTCAGACATTGCATTTAGTTCCCACTAAAACATTGACATGTTGCACAATGAGATGTAAACATGGGATCAAGTGTACATTCCTGTAACTTTCTGTTTGTAAAATATACCTTTATTAGTATTTCTTTAATATAATAACATCATTTTATGATTACGGTTCGGGTTCGGTGAATGTGCATATGAAACTGGTGGGGTTCGGTACTTCCAACAAGGTTAAGAACCACTGAGTTAGTGAAATAAATAACACATAAATGACAATGAACATTATTACACTACAAATGGAGCAATACAAATACCAATAGAAATAACACTATTGATAATGAATAATAACAATAATTACATCTATTATCAACAATACAATTGTTCAAATGCAACAATACATATATGTAATGATAACTTGAAATACAAAAGAAAGCAGATAAATGGAGGGGAAGAAAGAGAAGCCAATTATATTAACCTTGTAGATTGTTATAGTAGTACGGCATGGCACAGTGGAAGAGTGGCCGTGCGCGACCCGAGGGTCCCTGGTTCAATCCCCACCTAGTACCAACCTCGTCATGTCCGTTGTGTCCTGAGCAAGACACTTCACCCTTGCTCCTGATGGCTGCTGGTTAGCGCCTTGCATGGCAGCTCCCGCCATCAGTGTGTGAATGTGTGTGTGAATGGGTAAATGTGGAAGTAGTGTCAAAGCGCTTTGAGTACCTTGAAGGTAGAAAAGCGCTATACAAGTACAACCCATTTATCATTTATTTAGTAGTAGCAGCAGTAGCTCCTTAAAAACAGCTGAGTGTTTCTGTTATGTAGAGGATATTTGACTTGCCTCAACATATTGCTTGTGAATGCTGATTGCATGATGTTGAACCTGTAACATAAACAGGAACATGGAGGCAAGAGCAGTGCTATGAAAATTACTGCGTACGCAGTTTAGAGATGTTTCATGAGAGAAGAGTGTGTGGGTGTGTGCCTTTAAAAGGCGGTGCCTGTTGCCAAGTGATGCATGACATCAGCGACGGCGCGCACATGGACTGTTTTAGCTCAGCATTAGTAGTTTGTGGACTGGAAGGATATTGTTGACGTTAGCGCCTGTTAATAAAGTTAATAATGCAATTAAACGAGTGTCAATGGTTGTGTGTCTCCTTGTCCACAAACGGGGTATTGTAGGATTATTATGATTATTGTCACTTTATTGAATGTTTATTATTCCCCCGTAGTAGTAACAGTGCATGTGTGTGAGCGTGTGCGAGTGTGTTAGTGTGTGTGTGTGTACAGTAGCTGCCAGTTGCACTAGCTAGCAAAGCGCTACTTCTTGCAGTGAACTTGCTGGGAAACGTAGCGGTAAGAACGATGTAACGTGCATTTAAAACAATTTAGATTACTAGTTACTGGAAAAACTAACAGCGTTAGCAACACGGTTATTATGCAACACCGTTTTTTTCCCAAACACTGGGCAAGAAAAAGAAAAGGAAGAAGAAAAAGGAAGAAGAGGAGGAGAATGGCATCATGTGTGGATAATTGAATATTGGAGCATTTTTCCCTTTGAGCCTTTGTTGTCCGATCGATAGAACAGTTTCAAGGGGGAGCTAATCTGTATTAGTGGAATTAGCCTGCAGGCTAACTTGGATGTCTCAACCAGGCGGGGGTGAGGAGAAGGGGAGGGAGTGATCACCCAGAGTGATGATGATGATGATGATGATGCCAGGATGTGAGAATTGCAACCTAGTGATGTCATGATTAAAAGTCGTTATCAAGGCCTAAAAAGTTTGTGGACTCAAACCTGTTGTTTATCTTGGATCTGTTCGATATTAGGGTGAGAGGTCATTTCCTGTTTTGCCTCAACTGCAATGAGGAGTGAGCACGACAGCATACAAGTAGTGAAATAGGAAATTAGGATGTCCAGGAAAGGATATTAAACTGGAAATGCATAGTCAAAGACAACCATTATGTATCTCACCAGACATGATGAAATTGTTAGTGATGCAGTATAGGACGTTATTAACTATTATCATTATTAATATTATTGCATGCACATAAAATATCCTCTAGAGCAGGGGTGTCAAACTCATTTTAGATGGGGGGCCACATAGAGAAAAATGTACTCCCAGGTGGGCCGTACTGGTAAAATCACGGCACGATAACTTAAAAATAAAGACCACTTCAGATTGTTTTTTTTTTTGTTTAAAAATAGAACAAGCACATTCTGAAAATGTGCAAATCATAATGTTGTTGTTTTTTTTTTTACACTTACACATTGTGGTTGACAGTTTTATATCTTTATTTGTCGTTATTTATACTTTCTGAATAAATCATGTGATAATGTTCATCAGTCAACTCATTGGTGTTTATTTTAAATCTATCAAGACAAAAAAATATCAAAATCAAGTTACAGTTATTTATGTAGTTTGCTCATTGTCCTCGACTGGTGTACCAATTATTTTGTTTTGTATATGTAGCATAATCCACAAAGATACAAATAATTGCTATTGCGACATCTAGTGGACACATTTAGAACAGCAATTACTTTCAATCAAAAATTTCGGTTCATTTTTAAACTTAGCAAACTCATCCCGTGGGCCTGATACAATCTGTTTGCGGGCCTGATCTGGCCCGCGGGCTGTACATTTGACACCCCTGCTCTAAACCATTGATGTTTTCAGGACTTTTTGCAGAAATGCATGTTAAAGGAACCGCTCCAGTCTTCCAACATATCAACATACATGCATGTTTGTTCAATTCAATCATATCATCCAATCGTTAAAGTATCCTTAACAGTTAAACCCAGATTCCGATCTAACAAAGGTCTTAACTCATTCTCTTTCTATGCCACATCAATGTGGAATGCGCTCCCAACAGGTATAAAAGAAAGGGCATCTCTATCCTCCTTCAAAACCGCAATAAAAGTACACCTCCAGGCAACTTCAACCCTAAACTAACACCCTCCCCGGATTGTTATTAATCAAATGTAGATACTTTTCTTATGCCTTCTGATCTCTCTCTCTCTCTCTCTCTATGTCCACTACTTGCTGTACATATCCTACCAAGTCAGACCTGCACTGTTTCATGATCCATTTCTCTGTTCTCAATTGTTGATGACTGATGATAACAACCAAACCTAACCCCCCCCCCCATCCACACCCCGAATTGTAAATAATGTAAATAATTCAATGTATACACCCTGATGATTATCTTGTGTGATGACTGTATTATGATGATAGTATATATGATAGTATATATCTGTATCATGAATCATTTTAAGTGGACCCCGACTCAAACAAGTTAAAAAACTTATTCGGGTGTTACCATTTAGTGGTCAATTGTACGGAATATGTACTTCACTGTGCAACCTACTAATAAAAGTCTCAATCAATCAATCAATCAAGCTTCTAAGCACGAATTTGTTGGCTTTTACGTTCTCTCGCCTAAAAAGCCATCATACCTCTTAGCTATTTTCGCTTGGCAGTCAGTCAGTGGTCAGCTTAGGTTTACATGGCCCTGGCCATAACAAGACCCGTAGTCAGGGGGTTAGAGTGTGTTGTAACATTGTCACCACCTAATAACTCAACAGTGTTCACCGGGCCAGCACGCAAGACTCTTTGCGTTTGGGTTATATAATTTGCTGCTAATTATATGTAAGGGGTGCTTGTTAAAGGCAAAATGTGGTCAATGCAGGATATAAATAAGACATCCACAACATACCGTGAGACCCTTGACACCATATATTCTCCAACTCTTTACATTTATTCTAACCTTGACGACTAAATACTTAACCCTGACCTCCCTAATGGTTGTAGGTGACAATCTTGGGCAAGTTACTTTTGTAATGTATTACGTTACATGGGGCCCACACTGTTATTCACATTGTAATCTCGATCATTGATTTTGGCTGTCGCGGTTAAATCAGGATGATCATCGCCATTAATAAAAGTCCCATAACGTTCAGATTGTCACGGCGCGTGCATAATCCCGCATGTCATCTGCTTTAAGCTCTGCCGGCACCTCCGCTAGAAGCGCGCCGGAACACGTCCATGCTCGCTCTGCACGTATCGCGGCCACGCGCCTGCCAGGCTGCAGGCAATCAGCGCACCGAGGTCTGATGAGGGCAGGCAGCATAAAGACCAGTGCCGGAACGTAGTTGACTCTTGCAGTAAGCATCCTGTCTCTGGCTTCCCTCCCGCGTACTTGTTTTCTCTCTGTGCCTTCCCTGTTCCCGTGTCTTTTGTCCTTTGTGTTTCCAGTAGTGCTTCCCCTGTTTCCTCTGATCGAGCAGTGTGCCTCGACTTCCCTCTGGATTCCGGACTGCCTCCCTCGATCCTCGACCTCTGCTTGGACACAGACCTCGTTGCTTCTCTCCAGCTCCCGACCGCTTGCTTGCTCACAGACTGCCTTCTCGCCTTGCCCCTTTGGTCTGACGAAGGATTCATCCAACACGCACATACAACAAACTCTGGTAACATTCACATGGTTAATTCTACACTTCGTCTTACACCTTTCACTTAAAGTAGCATACACATCCCACCAATTCATCAGTGTCAATAAACCTATTGAACTGATTCTAGCCGTTGTGTCGTCTCCTTCCCCCGCCGTACATAACACAGATAACCCAAATTTCCATCGAAAATTTCCTTTGGGTATTTTTTGCTTCTGAAAATATATCTGGCAGTCAGTTCCCTTAATACAAAATAGTTTTTGAGTAATTGCCAGATAACTAACGGCCCCTTTCCATCGCAAGACTGGATATGCCGCACCCTTTTGTGACGACATCTGCAGAACTGGAGCCCATTTCCTTGCATATGTAGTGTGGATAAAGGCAGGGGTTCTTAACATTTTTGAGCTTGGGGTACAAGTTTTCCACAACAGAAGGGCCCGGAGCTCACTCAAATACTAACACTGAATTAGTAATCTTACTCTTGATTTTGATTGTATTCAATAGTTATATCTACTTTACTTAATCCTCTTCGTCCGTGACGGGACATAAGGCTTCGACGATCTGCCTCCATCTGGACCTGTCTAAGCAACATGCTGTGCCCGTGTTAGGTTCATCTCCTTCAGCTCAGCTGTCACCGTACGCCGCCACGTGTTCTTGGGCCGGCCTTGCTTCCTTTTCCCAGGTGGAGTCCAATGTAGTGCGATCTTGGGGATGCGATCTTGGTCCATCCTCAGAACATGCCCAAGCCATTGGAATCGGCGGCATTTGATCTCTAGCACCACACTGTTGCACTTGGTCTTCTTGTATAGATGTGCATTAGATATTTTCTCGGGCCAGAAGATTCGACAGAGTTTCCTGAGGCATCCATTGTGGAAGGCTTCGACTTTTTTCATGTCGTAGGATGTTACTCGCCAGCACTCCGAGCCGTACAACAATACAGATTTTACATTTCTGTTGTAAAGTCGGACTTTTGTTCTTTATATCTAGCTTACTATTTAATATATACCATACTTGCCAACCCTCCCGGATTTTCCGGGAGACTCCAGAAATTCAGCGCCTCTCCCGAAAACCTCCCGGGACAAATTTTCTCCCGAAAATCTCCCGAAATTCAGGCGGACCGGAGTGACGTGTCGACAGCCTGTTTTCACATCCGCTTTCCCACAATATAAACAGCATGCCTGCCCAATCACGTTATAACTGTAGAATGATCGAGGGTGAGTTCTTGGTTTCTTATGTGGGTTTATTGTTAGGCAGTTTCATTAACATCCTCCCAGCGCGGTAACAACACACAACAACAGCAGTCACCAACACGCAGACCACTAAGCCACTGGTGCGTTTTTGGCCACACAAAAAGTCGGACAACTCAAACACCACACAAAGTTACACTATGACTCCTCAGTCATACGTGTGCTTATTCTACTGTCATTAATTATTAATCTTAATTTATTTATATTAATCATGGAATGCTGTTACTAGAGAAAGTTACAGGAATGCACACTTCATCCTATGCTTACATTTCATTGTGCAACATGAGGATGTTTAAGGGGAACTAAATGTGATCTCTGAAAGGGGTACAAATGATTTCCAAAGCAGGACCCCCACCCAGACATATTGTACAATACTAATCCATAGCTTATGAAAAACAAGATTTATTTTATTTTCATTACAAGTGGGCAAAATCACTAATATTACAAAATAATCTCATGAAAATGACTCCTCTCTGAGCTGCCACCTTAACGTGGTAGAGGAGTTTGCGTGTCCCAATGATCCTAGGAGCTATGTTGTCCGGGGGATTTATGCCCCCTGGTAGGGTCTCCCAAGACAAACTGGTCCTAGGTGAGGGATCAGACAAAGAGCAGCTCGAAGACCTCCATGAAATATAAACAAGGACCCAGATTTCCCTCGCCCGGACGCGGGTCACCGGGGCCCCCCTCTGGAGCCAGGCCCGGAGGTGGGGCACGATGGCGAGCGCCTGGTGGCCGGGCCTGTTCCCATGGGGCCCGGCCGGGCACAGCCCGAAGAGGCAACGTGGGTCCCCCCTCCAATGGGCTCACCACCCATAGCAGGGGTCATAGAGGTCGGGTGCAATGTGAGCTGGGCGACAGCCGAAGGCAGGGCACTTGGCGGTCCGATCCTCGGCTACAGAAGCTAGCTCTTGGGACGTGGAACGTCACCTCGCTGGGGGGGAAGGAGCCTGAGCTAGTGCGCGAGGTGGAGAAGTTCCGGCTAGATATAGTCGGACTCACTTCGACGCACAGCAAGGGCTCTGGAACCAGTTCTCTCGAGAGGGGCTGGACTCTCTTCCACTCTGGCGTTGCCGGCAGTGAGAGGCGACGAGCTGGGGTGGCAATTCTTGTTTCCCCCCGGCTCAGAGCCTGTACGTTGGAGTTCAACCCGGTGGACGAGAGGGTAGCTTCCCTCCGCCTTCGGGTGGGGGAACGGGTCCTGACTGTGGTTTGCGCTTACGCCCCAAACCGCAGCTCAGAGTATCCACCCTTTTTGGATTCACTCGAGGGAGTACTTGAGAGTGCTCCCCCGGGTGATTCCCTCGTTCTACTGGGGGACTTCAATGCTCATGTTGGCAACGACAGTGAAACCTGGAGAGGCGTGATTGGGAAGAATGGCTGCCCGGATCTGAACCCGAGCGGTGTTTTGTTATTGGACTTTTGTGCCCGTCACAGATTGTCCATAACGAACACCATGTTCAAACATAAGGGTGTCCATATGTGCACTTGGCACCAGGACACCCTAGGCCGCAGTTCCATGATCGACTTTGTAGTTGTGTCATCGGATTTGCGGCCTCATGTTTTGGACACTCGGGTGAAGAGAGGGGCGGAGCTTTCTACCGATCACCACCTGGTGGTGAGTTGGCTGCGATGGTGGGGGAGGATGCCGGACAGACCTGGCAGGCCCAAACGCATTGTGAGGGTTTGCTGGGAACGTCTGGCAGAGTCTCCTGTCAGAGAGAGTTTCAATTCCCACCTCCGGAAGAACTTTGAACATGTCACGAGGGAGGTGCTGGACATTGAGTCCGAATGGACCATGTTCCGCGCCTCTATTGTCGAGGCGGCTGATTGGAGCTGTGGCCGCAAGGTAGTTGGTGCTTGTCGTGGCGGTAATCCTAGAACCCGTTGGTGGACACCGGCGGCGAGGGATGCCGTCAAGCTGAAGAAGGAGTCCTATCGGGTTCTTTTGGCTCATAGGACTCCTGAGGCAGCGGACGGGTACCGACAGGCCAAGCGTTGTGCGGCTTCAGCGGTCGCAGAGGCAAAAACTCGGACATGGGAGGAGTTCGGGGAAGCCATGGAAAACGACTTCCGGACGGCTTCGAAGCAATTCTGGACCAACATCCGCCGCCTCAGGAAGGGGAAGCAGTGCACTATCAACGCCGTGTATGGCGAGGATGGTGTTCTGCTGACCTCGACTGCGGATGTTGTGGATCGGTGGAGGGAATACTTCGAAGACCTCCTCAATCCCACCAACACTTCTTCCTATGAGGAAGCAGTGCCTGGGGAATCTGTGGTGGGCTCTTCTATTTCTGGGGCTGAGGTTGCTGAGGTAGTTAAAAAGCTCCTCGGTGGCAAGGCCCCAGGGGTAGATGAGATCCGCCCGGAGTTCCTTAAGGCCCTGGATGCTGTGGGGCTGTCTTGGTTGACAAGACTCTGCAGCATCGCGTGGACATCGGGGGCGGTGCCTCTGGATTGGCGGACCGGGGTGGTGGTTCCTCTCTTTAAGAATGGGAACCGGAGGGTGTGTTCTAACTATCGTGGGATCACACTCCTCAGCCTTCCTGGTAAGGTCTATTCAGGTGTACTGGAGAGGAGGCTATGCCAGATAGTCAAACCTCGGATTCAGGAGGAACAGTGTGGTTTTCGTCCTGGTCGTGGAACTGTGGACCAGCTCTATACTCTCGGCAGGGTCCTTGAGGGTGCATGGGAGTTTGCCCAACCAGTCTACATGTGTTTTGTGGACTTGGAGAAGGCATTCGACCGTGTCCCTCGGGAAGTCCTGTGGGGAGTGCTCAGGGAGTATGGGGTATCGGACTGTCAGATTGTGGCAGTCCGCTCCCTGTATGCTCAGTGCCAGAGCTTACCACATTGCCGGCAGTAAGTCGGACACGTTTCCAGTGAGGGTTGGACTCCGCCAAGGCTGCCCTTTGTCACCGATTCTGTTCATAACTTTTATGGACAGAATTTCTAGGCGCAGTCAAGGCGTTGAGGGGATCTGGTTTGGTGGCTGCAGGATTAGGTCTCTGCTTTTTGCAGATGATGTGGTCCTGATGGCTTCATCTGGCCAGGATTTTCAGCTCTCACTGGATCGGTTCGCAGCTGAGTGTGAAGCGACTGGGATGAGAATCAGCACCTCCAAGTCCGAGTCCATGGTTCTCGCCCGGAAAAGGGTGGAGTGCCATCTCCGGGTTGGGGAGGAGATTTTGCCCCAAGTGGAGGAGTTCAAGTACCTCGGAGTCTTGTTCACGAGTGGGGGAAGAGTGGATCGTGAGATCGACAGGCGGATCGGTGCGGCGTCTTCAGTAATGCGGACGCTGTATCGATCCGTTGTGGTGAAGAAGGAGCTGAGCCGGAAGGCAAAGCTCTCAATTTACCGGTCGATCTACGTTCCCATCCTCACCTATGGTCATGAGCTTTTGGTTATGACCGAAAGGACAAGATCACGGGTACAAGCGGCCGAAATGAGTTTCCTCCGCCGGGTGGCGGGGCTCTCCCTTAGAGAAAGGGTGAGAAGCTCTGTCATCCGGGGGGAGCTCAAAGTAAAGCCGCTGCTCCTCCACATCGAGAGGAGCCAGATGAGGTGGTTCGGGCATCTGGTCAGGATGCCACCCGAACGCCTCCCAAGGGAGGTGTTTAGGGCACGTCCGACCGGTAGGAGGCCGCGGGGAAGACCCAGGACACGTTGGGAAGACTATGTCTCCCGGCTGGCCTGGGAACGCCTCGGGGTCCCACAGGAAGAGCTGGACGAAGTGGCTGGGGAGAGGGAAGTCTGGGCTTCCCTGCTTAGGCTGCTGCCCCCGCGACCCGACCTCGGATAAGCGGAAGAAGATGGATGGATGGATGGATGGAAAATGACTCCTCTCATTTGAGTGTTATTATAAAAGATTGGTTTGAGACAGGTGTGCTGCTGGTATTGCCACGTGTGATGTTGCTCACATGTGCTCCACTGAATGCTCAGGGAGTTTTTGTGTTTGCTCATACACATGAACAATTAGAGGGAACATTGGTTACATGTTAGAAAAGCTCATTCTGGTTGCATGTGGATGGCCTAAAAACATTTTTTTTTCATTGATTCTATTAAAAAATATATTCATATTATTTTTTTAAACCGTTTTTTAAAGTTATGAATCGACTTAGAATTAAATGATGAATGATAAATGGGTTGTATTTGTATAGCGCTTTTCTACCTTCAAGGTACTCAAAGCGCTTTGACACTACTTCCACATTTACCCATTCACACACACATTCACACACTGATGGAGGGAGCTGCCATGCAAGGCGCTAACCAGCACCCATCAGGAGCAAGGGTGAAGTGTCTTGCTCAGGACACAACGGACATGACGAGGTTGGTACTAGGTGGGGATTGAACCAGGGACCCTCGGGTTGCGCACGGCCACTCTTCCACTGCGCCACGCCGTCCCCAATTTTAAGAATTGTGACTTAAGAATCGCAATTCGGATGTGAATCGATTTTTTTTGTGCACCCTTACCAAATAATACAATCGGTTTGAATCTAGAATCTTGTGGAATCGAGAATCAATTTTTAATCAAATCATCACCCCAGGAATTGGAATCGGATCGAATCCTTAGGTGCCCAAAGATTCACACCTTAGGCTTCTGATCGAAGTGGCATTAAGGACAGCTGACTAGGTGCACCGCATAGAGCGCATATAGCAAGCTTGACACCATCAGCAAGTGTGCCAACAATCGCTAAGCAATGGCAGTGTTCCACGTGATCACAACTAAATGTGTTCCAAACCTAAACATTATCAAATGTACACAGGAGAGTAACACAGTGAATCGCCATGCATTCAGAAATCTGTACAAAGGTGAATTTCACACATTCTACATGTAAAAGATATAAAACATAAAATAGCAAGAAATACGTCCATAATGAACAAAGCTAAATATGTTCTAGACCAAAAATCACTTCATATTATTTACTGCTCACTAGTGTTACCATATCTGAGTTATTGTGTAGAAATATGGGGAAACTACAAATGTGCACTTCATTCACTACCTGTGTTACAAAAAAGATATATTAGAATAATACATAATGTTGGATACAAAGAACATACAAACCCTTTATTTATCAAATCACAATTATTGAAATGCAACGATTTGGTGCATTTGCAAACAGCTAAAATGATGTACAAAGCAAACTATAACCTGCTACCCAAGAATGTACAACAATTCTTCTCAACAAAAGAGGAGACATATAACCTTAGAGGAAAATCAAATTTAAAACATTTGTATGCTTGTACAACACTTAAAACCTTTAGCATATCCGTATGTGGAATTCAATTATGGAATGGATTAAGCAAATAAATCAACCAAAGCACCAATATGATTTAAGAGTATATAGTTTAAGAGACTGTTCAAACTACAAGTGTTCACAAAGTACACAGAACAAGAATTATGATGAACATCTTGAACCCTTTTTTTTTTATTGAGACAAAGATTATGTATTTAATATTTGTTTGCTTATTATGTTATAATATATATATTTTTTTTATTTGTTCACTGTTCTGTTACAGAGTACAAGTAAATTGGATAAAATTGTTATGGTATGAAAAGGGGTAGGATTAAATAAGCTCAGCTTCTTCCTACTCCTTTTCGGGTGTGCTGTAATTAAATAACTGGAATTGTGTGATGCATTACATTGAGAGATGTCCGATAATATCGGTCTGCCGATATTATTGGCCGATAAATGCGTTAAAATGTAATATCGGAAATTATCGGTATCGTTTTTGTTTTTTTTATCGGTATCGTGTTTTTTTTTGTTTTTTTTTATTAAATCAACATAAAAAACACAAGATACACTTACAAGTAGTGCACGAACCCATTCACACTCATTCACACAAAAGGGTTGTTTCTTTCTGTTATTAATATTCTGGTTCCTACATTATATATCAATATATAACAATACAGTCTGCAAGGGATACAGTCCGTAAGCACACATGATTGTGTGTGCTGCTGGTCCACTAATAGTACTAACCTTTAACAGTTAATGTTACTCATTTTCATTAATTACTAGTTTCTATGTAACTGTTTTTATATTGTTTTACTTTCTTTTTTATTCAAGAAAATGTTTTTAATTTATTTATCTTATTTTATAATTTTAAGTACCTTATCTTCACCATACCTGGTTGTCCAAATTAGGCATAATAATGTGTTAATTCCACGACTGCATATATCGGTTGATATCGGTATCGGTAATGAAAGAGTTGGACAATATCGGAATATCGGCTAAAAGGCATTATTGGACATCCCTAATTACATTGTATAGTATGCATGTTCCAAATAAACTGAAACTGAACAGAACTGAACTGAACTGCTTCATCTACTGGATGGTAAACACCAAATACTGGCAGCCATACTGGAGACACTTTTCCATCATATACCCCCAAAACTTCTTGCCACCCATGGAACGAGGTCAAGTGGGGCTGCCCATTTAACAACACGAGTGCCACCCGCGGATCGTGGCTGTTTTTTTATGGATCTGAAAAAGCCCCCATCAAAAATGGATGAACATAGCTGAAGTCTCATGTAATAAGAAAACATTGAAATATTAATACTGGAAATAAACCGATACGTTGTATCTTTAAATGCATGTACAACATGTCTTCAACCTTTGTATTATCATATTTCATTACCACTTACATGGTGATGTCACGCTCATCCCCCTGCCACGGAGACTCGCAACTACAACAATTAAACTGCTAAAAGAAAAGCATAATCAGGAGTTATGATGCACTTAAATTGACGCACCCTTTCTCTAAAGTGGACTCCTTCGCCTCACCAGCTTTTCTTTTTGTAACCGACCGCGAAGGAATATATACCCCGACAACTCTTTTAGCGAAGAAAAGGCCAAAAGCCGTGAAGACGGCTGCCTTGGCTCGGCCTTGAATTCACCATTCCTACAGAACAAGGCCTTAAAATACCTGACCATGGTGGTGAGGAAGATTTATGTGCGTTAGGGGAAGGTGAAAGAATGGTGTGGCATATACAGTGTGTGAATGTATTAAAAAAAAACAAACAAGAAAGGTCTCGCCTATAAATTTAGGCCAAGGCAGAGAGTGCTCCCCGTTGCGTTTATTTATTATTAGTGATTTGTATTGGTACTGATAAGACAAGAGGGGGCCAAACAAAGCAAAATTATTCGCCATACTTGCTAATGCTGCATTATAAATGCAACATTTAGACAATTTAATGTCTTTTAATTGCTACGTAATTCCAATCCCTCACATTAAACCTCTGTCCTCGCCTCTCCTGGCTATAAACGCCACCGAATGTATTTACGGAGCAGCAGGCGGAGCCAGACAGGCATTGATCACATTTCTCGACGGTAAACGGGCAAGCGCCAGTGTTTACTGACACAAACTAAACTGACTTGAACTATTGATTTCACCTAGCCGCCGCTGGGGGGGGGGGGGGGGGGGGGGCATGCACCCAATTCAAGCACATGTGACGAAAATGTGTTAAAAGGGAGGAAAAGTGTAGATTGTGGCTGTGCTCTTGTGTCATCCTTTTGTGTTCCGGGTGTTTCCCTCTTCTTGGCATGTGGGGTTTTATTGCCTTTTGGTTCGGGACCTTTTGGGACTGTGTGACAAGGGGTGGCACTTTTGTGACTTCTGCGCTGCTTTTTTGTGAACTTCTGGAGACTGGAGGAGATGCGGATGAAGAGACAGGGCTGCGGACAAGCTTCGCAGTGTTTTGGCTGAATGAGGAGGTATCAGACACCTCGGTCTCCTTAGACGCATCCTCGCTCATCCGTGCGGACTGGACACTGGCCAAGAGTTGGTGGGCGGCCGAGGGTGGAGTCGACTCTCTTGGTTGCTTTGTTGGGTCTGCTCCTGTCTCTGGCCATGTTCCTCCCACTCCAGCAGACGATGGCATTGAACACCGCAGAGGCCACCACAGTGTATATATGTATTTTTGTTGTTGTTGTTTTACTTTTGTGGCTGTGTAGAAGTGGCTGGTTGCATCAGCTCTGCTCTTTTAATGTCTTTAAAGGGGAACATTATCAAAATTTCAAAATGGTTAAAACCATTAAAAATCAGTTCCCAGTGGCTTATTATATTTTTCGAAGTTTTTTTCAAAATTTTACCCATCACGCAATATCCCTAAAAAAAGCTTCAAAGTGCCTGATTTTAACCATCGTTATATACACCCGTCCATTTTCCTGTGACGTCACATAGTGAAGCCAACACAAACAAACATGGCGGAAAGAACAGCAAGCTATAGCGACATTAGCTCGGATTCAGACTCGGATTTCAGCGGCTTAAGCGATTCAACAGATTACGAATGTATTGAAACGGATGGTTGTAGTGTGGAGGCAGGTAGCGAAAATGAAATTGAAGAAGAAACTGAAGCTATTGAGCCATATCGGTTTGAACCGTATGCAAGCAAAACCGACGAAAACGACACAACAGCCAGCGACACGGGAGAAAGCGAGGACGAATTCGGCGATCGTCTTCTAACCAACGATTGGTATGTGTTTGTTTGGCATTAAAGGAAACTAACAACTATGAACTAGGTTTACAGCATATGAAATACATTTGGCAACAACATGCACTTTGAGAGTGCAGACAGCCCAATTTTCATCAATTAATATATTCTGGAGACATACCCTCATCCGCGCTCTTTTTCTGAAAGCTGATCTGTCCAGTTTTGGAGTTGATGTCAGCAGGCAAGGGAAGCTAGGGTCGATAGGGGGTTTAGCTCGCTCGTCTGCGGGAACAAACTGCCGCCATTGCTTGCCGTGCTACCGGGGTCCTTTGTCCCTGAATTGCTCACACACTCCGGCAGATTCAATGGGGGTCTGGCAGCAGATTTCTTTGACTTTATCGTTGGAAATGCATCTGCTTTGAGTGTCGCAGGATATCCACACATTCTTGCCATCTCTGTCGTAGCATAGCTTTTGTCGGTAAAGTGTGCGGAACAAACGTCCAATTTCTTGCCACTTTCGCATCTTTGGGCCACTGGTGCAACTTGAATCCGTCCCTGTTCGTGTTGTTACACCCTCCGACAACACACCGACGAGGAATGATGTCTCCAAGGTACGGAAAACAGTCGAAAAAACAGGAAATAACAGAGCTGATTTGACTCGGTGTTTGAGAAAATGGCGGATTGCTTCCTGATGTGACGCCACGTTGTGACGTCATCGCTCCGAGAGAGAATAATAGAAAGGCGTTTAATTCGCCAAAATTCACCCATTTAAAGTTCGGAAATCGGTTAAAAAAAGATATGGTCTTTTTTCTGCAACATCAAGGTATATATTGACGCTTACATAGGTCTGGTGATAATGTTCCCCTTTAATGTCCTTTGTGTTCTTTGATGTTTCCCTCTTACACACATGTTTATGTGTGCTATGGGGTTCGTTCCCCCTTGCCCACCCCCCCTCCCACAGCATTTACCTGTTTCTCACCTATTTTAAAGGGGTGCTTGAAGTTGGCAGACCCGTCAGCGATCCTGTTCTGTCTCCCTGTAATGTTTGTCTGCTCTTGAATGGGATTGGGCTGAAAATCTTAAATTTCCCCTCGGGAATTATTAAAATATTTCTGATTCTGCAGAGGGGTTAGTGCGTCTGCCTCACAATACGAAGGTCTTGGGTTCGATCCTGCGCTCGGGATCTTTCTGTGTGGAGTTTGCATGTTCTCCCCGTGACTGCGTGGGTTCCCTCCGGGTACTCCGGCTTCCTCCCACCTCCAAAAACATGCACCTGGGGATAGGTTGATTGGCAACACTAAATTGGCCCTAGTGTGTGAATGTGAGTGTGAATGTTGTCTGTCTATCTGTGTTGGCTCTGTGATGAGGTGGCGACTTGTCCAGGGTGTACCCCGCCTTCCGCCCGATTGTAGCTGAGATTGGCTCCAGCGCCCCCCCGCGACCCCGAAGGGAATAAGCGGTAGAAAATGGATGGATGGATTCTGATCATAGGGAAGGATATGAAAATGTGTCTTCAGAATTGCATGTTTAGAAATGCTGCTCCTGACCCCAAACACCAATAAAAATCATGAAAACATCAGATCCCTCCTGTCGTATACATGATCTTTGAGTAGCAGTAGATTCACAGAGTGCTCCTGCCACACATCGGATACTTAAATAGCATTTTTTTTAACCACTTGATGTAGTTTGGCCCAGGACAAGATGGCAGTACGTTATATACCTCTGCGTTCACTTTGAAATGTCGCTGCGTGTTTCACTTGCCGTCCTTTTTTGTCTACAATGAACTCACCAGCGCTACCATGGCCATTAGCGCCTTAGCACTATTACAGCATTGGTTCTGTTGCTACTGTGTTGTTTCAAAATACTTGTTAATATATGATGATCAGCTCAAAGAGAGCTACGTTTCTTTTTACACTTTTCCATGCACTCTAGACCATTATTAAAGGGGAACATTATTACCAGACCTATGTAAGCGTCAATATATACCTTGATGTTGCAGAAAAAAGACCATATATTTTTTTAACCGATTTCCGAACTCTAAATGGTTGAATTTTGGCGAATTAAACGCCTTTCTATTATTCGCTCTCGGAGCGATAACGTCACAACGTGACGTCACATCGGGAAGCAATCCGCCATTTTCTCACTTTCGTCGGTGTGTTGTCGGAGGGTGTAACAACACAAACAGGGACGGATTCAAGTTGCACCAGTGGCCCAAAGATGCGAAAGTGGCAAGAAATTGGACGAAATGTGTTCAAAATACGAGGCTGTGGGGAAAGCCGACGAAATGGTCAGTCGTTTGTTCCGCACACTTTACCGACGAAAGCTATGCTACGACAGAGATGGCAAGAATGTGTGGATATCCTGCGACACTCAAAGCAGATGCTGACATCAACTCCAAAACTGGACAGATCAGCTTTCAGGAAAAGAGAGCGGATGAGGGTATGCCTACAGAATATATTAATTGATGAAAACTTTATTCATTACTCGCGGTTTTACGTAAATTATTATACATGAACTGTGTTTACCAATAATTTAGCTTAAAAACATTCATTTTTTTCAATCATTCGAGTACATTTGGGTAGTCTTGTATAATACAGTATTTTGTGTCTATTTAGGTATGGTTAACCTGAGTGCTGAAATCGTGGAAAAATATATGTTCTTAGCGCGCCTGAAATGGGTTGTCTGCACTCTCAAAGTGCATGTTGTTGCCAAATGTATTTCATTTGCTGTAAACCTAGTTCATAGTTGTTAGTTTCCTTTAATGCCAAACAAACACATACCAATCGTTGGTTAGAAGGCGATCGCCAAATTCATCCTCACTTTCTCCCGTGTCGCTGGCTGTCGTGTCATTTTCGTCGGTTTCGCTTGCATACGGTTCAAACCGATCTGGCTCTATAGCTTCAGTTTCTTCTTCAATTTCGTTTTCGCTACCTGCCTCCACACTACAATCATCCGTTTCAAAACATGCGTAATCTGTTGAATCGCTTAAGCCGCTGAAATCCGAGTCTGAATCCGAGCTAATGTCGCTATACCTTGCTCTTCTATCCGCCATGTTTGTTTGTATCGGCATCACTATGTGACGTCACAGGAAAATGGACGGGTGTATATAACGATGGTTAAAATCAGGCACTTTGAAGCTTTTATATTATTGCGTGATGGGTAAAATTTTGAAAAAAACTTCGAAAAATAAAATAAGCCACTGGGAACTGATTTTTAATGGTTTTAACCCTTCTGAAATTGTGATAATGTTCCCTTTTAAAAGGTAAACGGGAACTGCACTCCGTGTTTTTTGGTCATTTTGTTCATCATCTACAATCCTTATGTGAGACAAGAACACATGTCCTTTTCTTTTCTGTGCATACACAATAGTGAAAAACTACTACCAAGGCAATGCAGGTAAAGGGAATACGATACAGTATATTCCGCCTATAAAAGCCCTCTAGAAAATTCACAAACACCTCCAATAGCGTTGTATATACATGCTGTAAGTATATACGTAATATAGTAACATGCACATTCATGATAACATGTAATATTTACAGTATTTTGATCATTTTAACTTCTTTTCTGGGCGCATTGATATCGCGTTCAACATAAAAAGGTACTTTCTCGTTTTGCTCACACTAATAGCAGACTTTGTGAGAGTCTTGAAGCATTACCATGTAGTACTATTGTTAAACGTTTCAAATATGAACATAAAACATTGACTTACAATGTCTGCTCTCACTAGGATGCCAACTGATAGGATGCTGTATCTTTCAGCATTTACACTGTCCTTGAGTGGCTAATATCAGAATAATCCTCACTCCTCAAATAAATAAATAAAATGCTTCCTGGCGACGTTGCTGAGAGTGACACAGTTCTAAGGTTGCAGAATTTGGATTTTCAAAGTTGACCAATATAGAGTCGTTGTCCTGCTGAAACGGATGCTTAGACTGAGTTCAAGAGCGCTCTGGAGCAGGTTTTAATTTGGGATGTCTCTCGACATTGCTGCATTCATCTTTCCTTCTTTCCTGACTAGTCTACCAGTTCCTGCCGCTGAAAACCATCCCCATAGCATGATGCTGCAACCACCATGCTTCAGTGTAGGGATGGTATTGGCCTGTTGATGAGAGGTGTCTGGTTTCCCCAAACATGACGTCTGGCATTCACACCAGTTTGTCAGGTGCATACTAAGAAATGGCATCTTTCTGGCTACTTTACCATGCAGGCCCGATTGGTGGATTGCTGCAGATATGGTTGTCCTTCTGTAAGGTACTCCTACCATACCATACCATACCAACTTTATTTATAAAGCCCTTTAAAGACAAGCACAGTTGAAAAACAAAGGGCTGTACACCACAAAGAAATAGAGGCAAAGGACAGACTAAAAAATAACATTTAAAACAGAAATAAAAATGCACATTTAAAAAGCAAATATAAATTTCCCTAAGAACAGTTTGTTAGATAAAAAACAGTGTAAAAGTTAAAAACAGTTCAAAAAGTTAAAAGCTAAAAACAGTTTAAAGTCTCATGCTGGGTTAAAAGCCAGTGAATAAAAATGGGTTTTAATAAGGGTCTTAAAAATAGCCAAAGAAGGGGCCTGTCTCACATGGAGAGGGAGATCGTTCCAGAGTTTGGGACCCGCAACAGAGAAGGCTATGTCCCCTCTGAGCTTGCGCTTTGTTTTGGGTACCTCCAGGATCAGCTGATCAGCTGACCTGAGGGACCGGGTGGGGGCATAGAGGTTGAGCAGCTCAGAGAGGTACGGTGGGGCAAGACTACGTAAGGATTTAAAAACGAGTAGGATCATTTTAAAATGGACTCTAAAAGACACAGGCAGCCAGTGAAGGGAGGCTAAAACAGGAGTAATGTGTTTCTTGTGTTTGTTAAAAGTCGGGCAGCTGCATTTTGGACCAGCTGCAGACGTGAGAGGGAGGACTGACTAATTCCAAAATACAAAGAGTTACAGTAATCCAGCTGAGATGTGATAAAGGCATGGATTACTGTCTCTAACTGTTGCCTAGAAAGAAGGTTTTTAACCTTGGTCAGCTGACGTAAATAAAAACAGCTGGCTTTCACCACTGTGCCAATCTGACGGTCCAATCTAAAATCACTGTCAATACGAAAGCCCAGGTTGGTGATCATGGGTTTAACGTGCAAAGCCAAGGGGCCAAAGTCAACAGGGGTGAGCTCACAGGTACCACTAGGTCCAAACACTATTACTTCTGTCTTTTTTTCATTGAAATTTACGAAGTCACCTATGTAGGTTCCATTCTAGAGGCTAATCTTTTCTGTGATTAAATGGCAACCAAGGTAATCAAAAAGGTCAACCAACGAACAAGATTTCTCTATAGAATCTCCTCTCTGGTCAACAAAAGCACCATGAAGATTCTGGCGGGAACTCTCGTTCAACCCTTTTTCGATTACGCATGCACCTCCTGGTACCCTAGCACCTCCAAAACCCTCAAATCTAAACTCCAAACATCCCAGAACAAGCTAGTCAGATTACTTCTAGACCTCCACCCCAGATCCCACCTCACTCCTACCCACTTCTCCAAAGTGGGCTGGCTCAGGGTGGAGGACAGAGTAAAACAACTTGCACTGAGCCTAGTCTATAAAATCCGCTACACCTCCTTGATACCGAAGTACATGTCAAACTACTTCCTTAACAGGGGGAGCTCTACTAACCACGTTAAACCCAGATTCCGATCTAACAAAGATCTTAACTCATTCTCTTTCTATGCCACATCAATGTGGAATGCGCTCCCAACAGGTATACAAGAAAGGGCATCTCTATCCTCCTTCAAAACCACAATAAAAGTACACCTCCAGGCAACTTCAACCCTAAACTAACACCCTCCCCGGATTGTTGTTAATAATCAAATGTAAACAATCAAATGCAGATATTTTTCTTATGCCTTCTGATCTCTCTCTCTATGTCCACTACTTGCTGTACATATCCTACCAAGTCAGACCTACACTGTTTCAATATCCATTTCTCTGTTTTCAATTGTTAATGACTGATGATAACAACCAAACCTAACCCCCTCAATCATAAAGAATTGTAAATAATGTAAATAATTCATTGTATACACCCTGATGATTATCTTGTGTGATGACTGTAATATAATGATAGTGTACAGGTATATGATAGTAGATATCTGTATCATGAATCAATTTAAGTGGACACCGACTTAAACAAGTTGAAAACCTTATTCGGGTGTTACCATTTAGTGGTCAATTGTACGAAATATGTACTTCACTGTGCAACCTACTAATAAAAGTCTCAATCAATCAATCAAAGTTTAGGGCCTCCTCTCTTCAGGAATGCTGTAGCTCTGACAGACTACGGTCACCTCTCTGAAGAGGGGCCTTCTCCCCCGATAGCTCAGTTTATTTAGACAGCCAGCGAGCTCTAGGAAGGGTCTTGCTGGTTCTAAAGGTCTTTCATTTACAGATGATAGAGGCCACTGCGCTCATTTGGACCTTCAAAGCAGCAGGTATTTTTTCATACCTTTCCCCTGATTTGTGTTTACAGACAATTCTGCCTCAGAGGTCTACAAATGATTCCTTCCAAATCATGTCCAATCAACCAAATTTACCACAGGATGCCCCTGAGCTCACTTTTGAACTTCATAGCCAAGGCTGTGAATACTTAAGTACAAGTGATGTATTTGTTTTTATTGTTAACAAATTAGCAAAAATATCAAAAAAAAAAAAAAGAAAAGTTTTTACAATGTCTTTATGGGGTATTGTGTGTAGAAATTTGAGGACAAAATCAATTTATTCAATTCGAATATAAGGCTGTAACATATAATGTGGAAAAAGTAAAGCACTGTGAATATTTTCGGATGCGTTGTATGCTAGTCACAGCTTTCAAATGGAGCGTTATTGGTGATTGTTATATGTTTTTAGTAGACATGTCCGATAATATCGGCCTGCCGATAAATGCTTTAAAATGTAATGTCGGAAATTATCGGTATCGGTTTCAACCTCCCGATTTTCCCGGGAGACTCCCG